>NC_052161.1:1912667-2022363 GCF_902713615.1 Scyliorhinus canicula
GTGGCAGCCATGACTGGCACCAGTCCCTGCTCCTGGACATGGATGGACGCCTCCAACTGCGCCTGCAGCTGCTGGAAGGCGGCCGTCATCCCATTGTCCACTCCCTGGGTTTCCAAACGCATCGGGTCTGTGGGTGGGTCTGGTAAGTCCAGGAACCCGGGAACTGTCTGGGCGGCAGCTGGATGCTGGGACTGGCCTGCCCTCCGACCATCCATCCCCTCAGCTGCTCCTAGCTACACCTACTGTACGGGTTCGGCTGTGTGGTGAGCACCAGTCAGTGTCCCAGAAGCCTCATAATGTGCCCAACCGAGGTGAGGGTATCTGCGTTGGTGGAGGGTCTGGGTAACAGCAGTGACGCAAGGTCCATGTCCTCATCGGATCCCAGGTCTGGGGTCTCCTGGGTCGAGCCTTGGATCGATGGACGTTGTCTCCGGCCCATGTGAGGGGCCGTGTCCGGTCTGTCCATCATCATCTGTTTTGCCATCCTCTGTCTGTCACTGTCCTGGCTCTCCGTCCTCTGCCCGTCACTGTCCTGACTCTCCGTCCTCTGTCCGTCACTGTCCTGGCTCTCCGTCCTCTGTCCGTCACTGTCCTGGCTCTCCGTCCTCTGTCCGTCACTGTCCTGACTCTCCGTCCTCTGCCCGTCACTGTCCTGACTCTCCGTCCTCTGTCCGTCACTGTCCTGGCTCTCCCTCCTCTGCCCGTCACTGTCCTGGCTCTCCGTCCTCTGCCCGTCACTGTCCTGACTCTCCGTCCTCTGTCCGTCACTGTCCTGGCTCTCCCTCCTCTGCCCGTCACTGTCCTGGCTCTCCCTCCTCTGCCCGTCACTGTCCTGGCTCTCCGTCCTCTGTCCGTCACTGTCCTGGCTCTCCGTCCTCTGTCCGTCACTGTCCTGACTCTCCGTCCTCTGTCCGTCACTGTCCTGGCTCTCCCTCCTCTGCCCGTCACTGTCCTGGCTCTCCCTCCTCTGCCCGTCACTGTCCTGGCTCTCCGTCCTCTGCCCGTCACTGTCCTGACTCTCCGTCCTCTGTCCGTCACTGTCCTGGCTCTCCCTCCTCTGCCCGTCACTGTCCTGGCTCTCCCTCCTCTGTCCGTCACTGTCCTGGCTCTGCGTCCTCTGTCCGTCACTGTCCTGACTCTCCCTCCTCTGTCCGTCACTGTCCTGGCTCTCCCTCCTCTGTCCGTCACTGTCCTGACTCTCCGTCCTCTGTCCGTCACTGTCCTGACTCTCCGTCCTCTGTCCGTCACTGTCCTGACTCTCCGTCCTCTGTCCGTCACTGTCCTGGCTCTCCCTCCTCTGTCCGTCACTGTCCTGGCTCTCCGTCCTCTGTCCGTCACTGTCCTGACTCTCCGTCCTCTGCCCGTCACTGTCCTGACTCTCCGTCCTCTGTCCGTCACTGTCCTGGCTCTCCGTCCTCTGTCCGTCACTGTCCTGACTCTCCGTCCTCTGTCCGTCACTGTCCTGGCTCTCCGTCCTCTGTCCGTCACTGTCCTGACTCTCCGTCCTCTGTCCGTCACTGTCCTGACTCTCCGTCCTCTGTCCGTCACTGTCCTGACTCTCCGTCCTCTGTCCGTCACTGTCCTGACTCTCCGTCCTCTGTCCGTCACTGTCCTGGCTCTCCCTCCTCTGTCCGTCACTGTCCTGGCTCTCCGTCCTCTGTCCGTCACTGTCCTGACTCTCCGTCCTCTGCCCGTCACTGTCCTGACTCTCCGTCCTCTGTCCGTCACTGTCCTGGCTCTCCGTCCTCTGTCCGTCACTGTCCTGACTCTCCGTCCTCTGTCCGTCACTGTCCTGGCTCTCCGTCCTCTGTCCGTCACTGTCCTGACTCTCCGTCCTCTGTCCGTCACTGTCCTGACTCTCCGTCCTCTGTCCGTCACTGTCCTGACTCTCCGTCCTCTGTCCGTCACTGTCCTGACTCTCCGTCCTCTGTCCGTCACTGTCCTGACTCTCCGTCCTCTGTCCGTCACTGTCCTGGCTCTCCCTCCTCTGTCCGTCACTGTCCTGGCTCTCCGTCCTCTGTCCGTCACTGTCCTGACTCTCCGTCCTCTGCCCGTCACTGTCCTGACTCTCCGTCCTCTGTCCGTCACTGTCCTGGCTCTCCGTCCTCTGTCCATCACTGTCCTGACTCTCCGTCCTCTGTCCGTCACTGTCCTGGCTCTCCGTCCTCTGTCCGTCACTGTCCTGACTCTCCGTCCTCTGTCCGTCACTGTCCTGACTCTCCGTCCTCTGTCCGTCACTGTCCTGACTCTCCGTCCTCTGCCCGTCACTGTCCTGACTCTCCGTCCTCTGTCTGTCACTGTCCTGACTCTCCGTCCTCTGTCCGTCACTGTCCTGACTCTCCGTCCTCTGTCCGTCACTGTCCTGACTCTCCGTCCTCTGTCCGTCACTGTCCTGACTCTCCGTCCTCTGTCCGTCACTGTCCTGGCTCTCCGTCCTCTGTCCGTCACTGTCCTGACTCTCCCTCCTCTGTCCGTCACTGCCCAGAGTCCCGCCCTCTGTCCGTCACTGTCCTGACTCTCCGTCCTCTGTCCGTCACTGTCCAGAGTCCCCGTCCTCTGTCCGTCATTGTCCTGGCTCTCCGTCCTCTGTCCGTCACTGTCCTGGCTCTCAGCCCTCTGCCCGTCACTGTCCTGCCTCTCCGTCCTCTGTCCGTCACTGTCCTGACTCTCCGTCCTCTGTCCATCACTGTCCTGACTCTCCGTCCTCTGTCCGTCACTGTCCTGGCTCTCCGTCCTCTGTCCGTCACTGTCCTGACTCTCCGTCCTCTGTCCGTCACTGTCCTGGCTCTCCGCCCTCTGTCCGTCACTGTCCTGCCTCTCCGTCCTCTGTCCGTCACTGTCCTGACTCTCCGTCCTCTGTCCGTCACTGTCCTGACTCTCCGTCCTCTGTCCGTCACTGTCCTGGCTCTCCGTCCTCTGTCCGTCACTGTCCTGACTCTCCGTCCTCTGTCCGTCACTGTCCTGGCTCTCCGCCCTCTGCCCATCACTGTCCTGACTCTCCGCCCTCTGCCCGTCACTGTCCTGACTCTCCGTCCTCTGTCCGTCACTGTCCTGGCTCTCCGTCCTCTGTCCGTCACTGCCCAGAGTCCCCGTCCTCTGTCCGTCACTGTCCTGACTCTCCGTCCTCTGTCCATCACTGTCCTGACTCTCCGTCCTCTGCCCATCACTGTCCTGACTCTCCGTCCTCTGTCCGTCACTGCCCAGAGTCCCGCCCTCTGTCCGCAGCGCCGGCCCTAGGATTGCTGGCGCCTCGGGCAAGCTGAACTTCTGCGCCCTTTGGGGAGGGGGGGGGCGGGGGGGAGGGCGGGGCCGGGGGGGGGGGTGGAGGGGGGAGGGCGGGGGGGGGGGGGGGGAGGGGGGAGGGGGGGGGTGGAAGGGGGGGGCCGGAGTGGGGGGGAGGGGGGGGGCAGAATGGGGGGGGCGGAGGGGGCCCGAGGGGGGAGGGGGCCCTGGGGGGGTGGGCGGAGTGACCACTGGCGAGCCTGGATCCATCCGCCATGCTTGTGCGGGGCGGCCTGAGGGAGGGCGGCCACCGCGCATGCGCTGGTTGGCACCGGCCCAACTGCGCATGCGCGGGACCCGCACTCCTTGATGGCGCCCCCTAGCACATGGCGCCCTGGGCGACTGCCCGAGTTGCCGGTACCTTGAGCCGGCCCTGTCTGTCCGTCACTGTCCTGGCTCTCCGTCCTCTGTCCGTCACTGTCCTGGCTCTCCGTCCTCTGTCCGTCACTGTCCTGGCTCTCCGTCCTCTGTCCGTCACTGTCCTGCCTCTCTGTCCTCTGTGCATCACTGTCCTGCCTCTCTGTCCTCTGTCCGTCACTGTCCTGGGTCTCCATCTTCTGTGTGTCACTGTCCTGCCTCTCCGTCCTCTGTCCGTCACTGTCCAGTGTCCCCGTCCTCTGTGCGTCACTGTCCTGGCTCTGCGTCCTCTGTCCGTCACTGTCCTGCCTCTCTGTCCTCTGTCCGTCACTGTCCTGGGTCTCCATCCTCTGTCCGTCACTGTCCTGACTCTCCGTCCTCTGTCCGTCACCGTCCTGGGTCTCCATCCTCTGTCCGTCACTGTCCTGACTCTCCGTCCTCTGTCCGTCACTGTCCAGAGTCCCCGTCCTCTGTGCGTCACTGTCCAGAGTCCCCGTCCTCTGTCCGTCACTGTCCTGCCTCTCTGTCCTCTGTCCGTCACTGTCCTGGCTCTCCATCCTCTGTCCGTCACTGTCCTGCCTCTCCGTCCTCTGTCCGTCACTGTCCTGACTCTCCGTCCTCTGTCCGTCACTGTCCTGACTCTCCGTCCTCTGTCCGTCACTGTCCTGGCTCTCCGTCCTCTGTCCGTCACTGTCCTGACTCTCCGTCCTCTGTCCGTCACTGTCCTGGCTCTCCGTCCTCTGTCCGTCACTGTCCTGACTCTCCGTCCTCTGTCCGTCACTGTCCTGACTCTCCGACCTCTGTCCGTCACTGTCCTGGCTCTCCGTCCTCTGTCCGTCACTGTCCTGACTCTCCGTCCTCTGTCCGTCACTGTCCTGGCTCTCCGTCCTCTGTCCGTCACTGTCCTGACTCTCCGTCCTCTGTCCGTCACTGTCCTGGCTCTCCGTCCTCTGTCCGTCACTGTCCTGACTCTCCGTCCTCTGTCCGTCACTGTCCTGGCTCTCCGTCCTCTGCCCGTCACTGTCCTGACTCTCCGTCCTCTGTCCGTCACTGTCCTGACTCTCCGTCCTCTGTCCGTCACTGTCCTGGCTCTCCGTCCTCTGTCCGTCACTGTCCTGACTCTCCGTCCTCTGTCCGTCACTGTCCTGACTCTCCGTCCTCTGTCCGTCACTGTCCTGACTCTCCGTCCTCTCTTTGTCTGTCTCATGGCCGTCAGTGCCCTGACTGTCCGTCCTGTGTTCGTCAGTGTTGTTGCCTCTGTGTGTCCACTTCCTGTGGCCCAGCCTCGGACGAGGGCCCTCCTGTCCGTCTTCCTTCCCCTCACTGGTGTACGTCCCTGTGGGCGGATGGATGTGGACCTGGACGGCGGGGGCTTCTCCGAGACGTTCCGGGACGATCGGCTGCTGGCCCTGGAATACACAATAAAGCATTAGACACGTGGAGTCGGGTGTGAGGGGGTGGAGGGGGCAGGGTGAGGGGGGGGGAGTGTGAAGGGGTTAGGGTTGAGCGGGAAGGGTAAGGGGGTGGAGGGGGCAGTGTGAAGGGGGATTAGGGGGTGGAGGAGGCAGTGTGAAGGGGGATTAGGGGGTGGAGGAGGCAGTGTGAAGGGGGATTAGGGGGTGGAGGAGGCAGTGTGAGGGGGGGGGGAGTGTGAAGGGGGTTAGGGTTGAGCGGGAAGGGTAAGGGGGTGGAGGGGGCAGTGTGAAGGGGGATTAGGGGGTGGAGGCAGTGTGAAGGGGGATTAGGGGGTGGAGGAGGCAGTGTGAGGGGGGGAGTGTGAAGGGGGTTAGGGTTGAGCGGGAAGTGTGAGGGGGTGAGGGGGTGGAGGAGGCAGTGTGAGGGGGGATTAGGGGGTGGAGGAGGCAGTGTGAGGGGGGGAGTGTGAAGGGGGTTAGGGTTGAGCGGGAAGTGTGAGGGGGTGGAGGGGGCAGTGTGAAGGGGGATTAGGGGGTGGAGGAGGCAGTGTGAAGGGGGATTAGGGGGTGGAGGAGGCAGTGTGAGGGGGGGAGTGTGAAGGGGGTTAGGGTTGAGCGGGAAGTGTGAGGGGGTGAGGGGGTGGAGGAGGCAGTGTGAGGGGGGATTAGGGGGTGGAGGAGGCAGTGTGAGGGGGGGGAGTGTGAAGGGGGTTAGGGTTGAGCGGGAAGTGTGAGGGGGTGGAGGGGGCAGTCTGAAGGGGGTTAGGGGATGGAGGAGGCAGTGCGATGGGTGAGGGGGTGGAGGAGGCAGTGCGATGGGTGAGGGGTTGGAGGAGGCAGTGTGAAGGGGGATTAGGGGATGGAGGAGGCAGTGCGATGGGTGAGGGGGTGGAGGAGGCAGTGCGATGGGTGAGGGGTTGGAGGAGGCAGTGTGAAGGGGGATTAGGGGGTGGAGGAGGCAGGGTGAGGGGGTGGAGGGGGCAGTGTGAGGGGGGTTAGGGGGTGGAGGAGGCAGTGCGATGGGTGAGGGGGTGGAGGAGGCAGGGTGAGGGGGTGGAGGGGGCAGTGTGAGGAGGGGGGAGTGTGAAGGGGGTTAGGGTTGAGCGGGAAGTGTGAGAGGGGTGAGGGGGTGGAGGGGGCAGGGTGAGGGGGGATTAGGGGGTGGAGGAGGCAGTGCGATGGGTGAGGGGGTGGAGGAGGCAGTGTGAGGGGGTGAGGGGGTGGAGGGGGCAGTGTGAGGGGGGTTAGGGGGTGGAGGAGGCAGTGCGATGGGTGAGGGGGTGGAGGAGGCAGTGTGAGGGGGTGAGGGGGTGGAGGGGGCAGTGTGAGGAGGGGGGAGTGTGAAGGGGGTTAGGGTTGAGCGGGAAGTGTGAGGGGGGTGAGGGGGTGGAGGGGGCAGGGTGAAGGGGGATTAGGGGGTGGAGGAGGCAGTGCGATGGGTGAGGGGGTGGAGGAGGCAGTGTGAGGGGGGGTTAGGGGGTGGAGGGGGCAGTGTGAGGGGAGGTGGTGGAGGTGAGGGGCTGAGGGAGTGTAGCCAGGCAGAGGAGTCTCACTTGGTACTACGCCTCCGATCTGGCATGGCGCTACCTCACGGGTGGCGGCTCCCCCAGCGAGTTCCAGAACCCTCTGCACATGGACGGTGAGGGGGTGCAGAACAGGTGATCCCCCTCCAGTTTTTGTGCACTCACGATGGTTGTGGGCTGTCTTGTCCTGTGGGAGGGTGCGGATAGCATCAGAGTTAGGCAGTCAGCAGCGAGATGGTGGCAACGATATGACTGGGGGTGGGGGGGGGGCATTCAGCACCACGCCATGGCAGCTCGCAAGGGCGGTGTGGTGCCCATGTGGGTTGTGTGGTACATGGTGCCCCCCCCCCTGCGTGGGTGGGGGGGGGGCGAGGGGGGTGTGCTCCAGGGGAACTCTCAGGGTACTTACTTACCTTGGCCCACCGTGTTTCTCGTGGCCCCGCCCACCCATTTCCCATGGCCCCGCCCACTGCGTTTCCCGTGGCCCCGCCCACCCATTTCCCATGGCCCCGCCCACTGTGTTTCCCGTGGCCCCGCCCACTGTGTTTCCCGTGGCCCCGCCCACCGCGTTTCTCGTGGCCCCTCCCACCACGTTTCCCGTGGCCCCGCGCCCACCGTGTTTCCCGTGGCCCCGCCCACTGTGTTTCCCGTGGCCCCGCCCACCGTGTTTCCCGTGGCCCCTCCCACCGCGTTTCCCGTGGCCCCGCCCACCGTGTTTCCCGTGGCCCCGCCCACCGTGTTGCCCGTTGCCCCGCGCCCCACCGTGTTTCCCGTGGCCCCGCCCACCGCGTTTCCCGTGGCCCCGCCCACCGTGTTTCCCGTGACCCCGCCCACCGTGTTTCCCGTGGCCCCGCCCACCGTGTTTCCCGTGGCCCCGCCCACTGCGTTTCCCGTGGCCCCGCCCACTGTGTTTCCCGTGGCCCCGCCCACTGCGTTTCCCGTGGCCCCGCCCACTGCGTTTCCCGTGGCCCCGCCCACTGCGTTTCCCGTGGCCCCGCCCACCGCGTTTCTCGTGGCCCCGCCCACTGCATTTCTCGTGGCCCCGCCCACTGTGTTTCCCGTGGCCCCGCCCACTGCGTTTCCCGTGGCCCCGCCCACTGCGTTTCCCGTGGCCCCGCCCACTGCGTTTCCCATGGCCCCGCCCACTGCGTTTCCCGTGGCCCCGCTACTGGCCCCTTTTTAGGGCCTGAATTGATGCTGCAGCCGACCCATGCGTTCACGATGACGCAGACACTGGCTCACCATCGGGAAACCTGCCCTTGGTGTCAGCAATACTCTGTACAATTGAAGCATAACATCTGTACTTTTATATTCAATTCCCATCAAAATAATGAGGACTATATAATAATCCAAGTTAATAAATATTGTTTTCTTGTTCAAATTAATTAGCAGTCCTGTGACTCTGTTGCCCCATATTTTGAACCAGGATTCCATTTTGGGATTTTCCTGTTCAGTTATAACATCAACTGGGATTGTAACACCATTCTGTGTATTCTGAAACATCCCCTTAAAGAATGTCACTGCATCGAGATTGACCTATCCCTTAAACAAATTTGCCAATTTATTTTAGCCAGTTCAGCTTTCGGGCCCTCAACATTGCCCTAATTTAAGTTTAACAACATAGCCGAACACCCACTCCTCTCTCCCTCAAACTGAATATAAAATTCAATGGTACCCTGCTACCTCGGGACATCTTCACGATAAGATTATTAATTACCCACTATCCCCATAACTCTTTAAGTTATTGTTAATCAGACATCTATAAATCTCTTAAATGTGTCTATTGATCAGAAAATAATTGCTGTAAATCAATTGTATAAAGTACTGCAGGTCCTTACACTCATTTTCTAACTGAATAGTGGAACAGGTTGGAGGTGCTGTTTTTCAAAATAAATTTAGAGTTAGGGGCACCGGGTGCTCCGGTTTCCTCCCACAGTCCAAAGATGTGCGGGTTAGGTGGATTGGCCATGCTAAATTGCCCGTTGTGTCCTAATAAAAGTAAGGTTAAGGGGGAGTTGTTAGGTTACGGGTATAGGGTGGATATGTGAGTTTGAGTGGGGTGATCATTGCTCGGCACAACATCGAGGGCCGAAGGGCCTGTTCTGTGCTGTACTGTTCTAAATCTAAATCTAAAACCTACCCTGCACATCGCTTTGGATTCTGAGGGTGAGACCCAAGCACACAGGGAAAATGTGCAAACTCCATATAGACAGTGACCTGGGGCTGGGATCGAACCCTGGTCCTCAGCGGCGTGAGGCAGCAGTGCTAACCACTGTGCCACCTTGCCTCCCGAGTGGTGCTGTTTTGATGTAAGATTGGGGCAGCACAATGGCACAGTGGTTGGCACTGCTTCCTCACAGCGTCAGGGACCCGGTTCAATTCCGGTCTCAAGTGACAGTGTGGATTTGCACTTTCCCCCGTGTGTGCGTGGGTTCCCTCCGGGTGCTCCGGTTTCCTCCCACACTCCAAAGTTGTGCAGGTTAGGCGGATTGGCCATGCTAAATTGCCCCTTAGTATCCAAAAAAAATGTGTAGGTTAGGTTAAGGGGTCAATGGGATAGGGTGAGGGAATGAGCTTGGGCGTAATGTCTTTTCAGAGGGTCGGTGCAGACTTGATGGGCTGAGTGGCCTCCTTCTGCACTTCTGTAGGGATTGTATGATTCTATGAAGATGCTTACCTTTCTGTATTACAGACTAACGTACCATCGTGGACTCCAGTGGTGAGGATAAGCTGACAGTCCAATGACATTACGATTGATTTCACTCCTCCTGACTGGTATGAATGACACTGAGTTTCAAAGTGCAAACTCTGCAGATTGGAAACAGTCAGGTGTTTAGTTTGATTCCCAGTATTCCTGAGAAAATTCCAAAGGTAACAGTAATTAATTGAAACTCAAACATCAACCAATGTGAGATGTTGGCATTATCCCAAAGCTGTATGTATGTGTGTGTGTAGGTGTGTGTGAGAGAGAGGGTAGCCAGCAACACCCAGTGTTCAGCCTTCATTTCAGTTTCTTATTAGATACGAAGAAAGGAACAGAGGTAGACCATTCAGCCCATCGAGCCTGCTCCCCATTCAATACAACCATGGCTAATCGGACACTTAAGTTCCTTTTACACACACCATCCCCATAATCCTTTACATTATTGTTAATCAGAAATGTAACAATCTCTACCTTAAACATTCTCAATGACTGAGTTTCCACCCCTCTGGGATAGGGAATTCGAAACATTCACAACCCTCTGTGTAAAGAAACATCTCCTCTCGGTCTTAAGCAGCTTTCCCGTGCTATTTTACAATTGTGCCCTCTGGTTCCAGACTCCTGCACCAAGGGAAACATCTTACCTATATCTACCCTGTCCATTCCTTCAAGTATTTTGTAAGTTTCAGTGAGATCACCTCTCATTCTTCAAAACTCTAGAGAATACAGGCCCAGTTTGCCCAATCTCTCTTCATAAGACAGTCCCACCATCCCCAGAACAAGTCTGGTGAAGCTTCGTTACACTCTCTCTATGACAATATGTCTTCTCCGAAGTAAGGAAACTAAAACTGCACACAGTACGCCAGGTGCAGACTAACCAAGCTTCTATACAAGTCATCACTACTGTACTCAAATCCTCTTAATAAAGGCTAACATTCTATTAACCTTCCTAATAGCTTGCTCCACCTGCATGTCAGTCTTCACTGATTTATGGACATGGACACCCAGGTCCCTTTGTACATCTACACTGTTTAATTTCTTACCATTTAGGAAATACTCTGCAAATCTGTTCCTTCACAAAGTGGATTATTCACATTTTCCCACGTGATACTCCATCCATGTTCTTGCCCACTCTTTGAGTCCCTTCAAACCCTCCCGGAGCAACTTTACACCTTCCTCAAAATGCACATTCCCGCCCAGCTTTCTATCATTCGTGAACTTGGAAATGTTACATTTGGTCGCCACATCCAAATCATTGATATAGATTGTGAACAGCCGTGCCCAAGTACTGATCATTGCAGTACCGCACTAGCCAGTACATCAGAGTCCCCCAGAGCTAACACTCAGGGATCTGTGTGTGGTACACATGATTGCCGAGCTGTCTTACCCCCACTCTCCTGCTCATAATCTCATCTTTTCTTTATTTGAACTGCATCTAAATTCCATTTTGAACGTAACAAATGAATCAGCTTCCACCGCCCGTTCAGGCTGCACATCAACTCGCTGTAAAGACGTGGGGCTGGATTCTCCGCCCACCGCAGGAACGCCACGGGCAAGTCGCATACAATGGAGAACTCCACTGACCTCGGGTGGATCCAGCGGAGAATGCCGCCCGTGATTTCACCTCTGCTCCTTTTACCAATGACCTTCAACCTGTGTCCCTAGTTATCGACCCTCCTGACGATGCAAGCAATTTCTCAAAAATGATCTTTCACACCCCTCGTGATTTGAACATCTCAATTAAATCTCCCTTAACTTTCCCTCCTCTAAGGAGTATCAGCTTCTCCAATTTCTCTACATAACTCAAATCCCCCATCCCTGATACCATTCCAGTAAATTTCACTGCACCCTCTTCAAGCTTGTGATAAATTTCCAAAATGTGGTCCCCAAATTGTGCTCAGTGTCCCTGTTGATGACTATTTTAAAACAAAATTAGAGCATCCAATTATTTTTTTCCAATTAAAGGGCAATTTAGCGTGGCCAATCCACTTCCCTGCACAATTTTGGGTTGTGAGGGTGAGACCCACACAGACACGGGGAGAATGTGCAAACTCCACCGTGTTGCCCTCCTGTGATGACTAAACAGTTTAACAGCTTCTCAAATTATACTGCCATCTTCTAAGATTTGTGTCCCTATACTTCCTGATATTTTTTCGCTCTGACAGAATTGTTTCATTTATTTTATATTGAGTCCCCTCGTTTCCACTAACACATATCACTTTGTGCTTCTTTGTGTTAAACCTCAGCTTCCATGTCTTTGTCAGTTTGAGTAGATTGATGATGCTGTCCTGTCTGTCACTCTGCTGATCATTGGTTAGGGCAATGATGAATCAGGCTGTGCGAAATACACCGAGAGGTTTGCAGAGTGTGGGATTCACACTGATTCAACCCAACACTCGAAGTGACTCAGAGAGGGGTGGAAGGAGATGGAGTAGGTAGTGAAGGGGTAGATTAGAGGGGTGGATTATAATGAGCCCTGGATTATAATGAGCGTTGGATTATAATAAGCGTTGGATTATAATGAGCCCTGGATTATAATGAGCCCTGGATTATAATGAAGGCTGGATTATAATGAGCGTTGGATTATAATGAGCCCTGGATTATAATGAGCGTTGGATTATAATGAGCGTTGGATTATAATGAGCGCTGGATTATAATGAGCGCTGGATTATAATGAGCCCTGGATTCTAATGAGCCCTGGATTATAATGAGCCCTGGATTATAATGAGCGCTGGATTATAATGAGCCCTGGATTATAATGATCCCTGGATTATAATGAGCCCTGGATTATAATGAGCCCTGGATTATAATGAGCGTTGGATTATAATGAGCGTTGGATTATAATGAGCGTTGGATTATAATGAGCCCTGGATTATAATGAGCGCTGGATTATAATGAGCCCTGGATTATAATGAGTGTTGGATTATAATGAGCCCTGGATTATAATGAGCATTGGATTATAATGAGCCCTGGATTATAATGAGCCCTGGATTATAATGAGCCCTGGGTTATAATGAGCCCTGGGTTATAATGAGCCCTGGATTATAATGAGCCCTGGATTCTAATGAGCCCTGGATTATAATGAGCCCTGGATTATAATGAGCGCTGGATTATAATGAGCCCTGGATTATAATGATCCCTGGATTATAATGAGCCCTGGATTATAATGAGCCCTGGATTATAATGAGCCCTGGATTATAATGATCCCTGGATTATAATGAGCCCTGGATTATAATGAGCCCTGGATTATAATGAGCCCTGGATTATAATGAGCCCTGGATTATAATGAGCGCTGGATTATAATGAGCCCTGGATTATAATGAGCCCTGGATTATAATGAGCCCTGGATTATAATGAGCCCTGGATTATAATGAGCCCTGGATTATAATGAGCGCTGGACTATGATTTCGAGGGTGTTCCCCCAAGCAGTGTCTTACCAGGTTGGTCACATCTCTTAACTGAATGAATCCATCCTTGGCTATGGAAGCCAAACACTGATGATTCGCAGAGAGGTAGAGGTATGCGGGACCCAGCTGGTGACCCTCTATCTTGATCTGGGTGATCAAGCCAAATGTGTCATTTGACGTACCCTAGGGAGAGAGAGACAGAGAGAGAGAGTGAGGAAGACTGGTGGCCCAGCCCTGTGTAATATAAATGCAGAAAGTGTGGTAAATAATTTGGTGAACAACAAGTACAGAAACAGTCATGTGGGATATGATGTAGTAGCAGGAAGAGAAACATGGGTTAAAAATGGTGCACATTGGGTGTTGGTGTACAAGGATGGAAAGTGTTCAGAAAGTAGAGAAGAGAAGCTGGATTGAGAAAACAGAGCATCCTGGACAACCTCAGCAGGTCTTATTGTCAAAGATGGATTGCCAGTACTGATTTGGGAAGACATTGCAGTGGTTAAAAGAGAGGGGGCTGGACTTTCCAGCTGGGTGTGTATTCAGCAGGAAGCTAACCCAGTACCTTCCTACCCACCCCGACCTGTTCCCCATAAACTGGTAGATTGACCCACACCAAAATCAGCTGCCTACCTGAAATCGAAAACAAAATCGAATACAGAAATCTAAACATCTTACATCAAAACAGCACCTCCAGGGTGGCACGGTGGCATAATGGTTAGCATTGCTGCCTCACGGTGATCAGGACTCAGGTTCGAATCCCAGCCCTGGGTCACTGTCTGTGTGGAGGTTGCACATTCTTCCCGTGTCTGTGTGGGTCTCACCCCCACAACCCAAAGAAGTGCAGGGTTGGTGGATTGGCCACGCTAAATTGCCCCTTTTAAAAAACATTTGAGGCTGAAGGAATGGGAAGGTCAGTGTAAACTTGGATTTTAAAAGATGCCTTAAGGACAAACAACGCATTGATAAAAGGTTTTTTTTGAGGCTTGGCGACAGTGGGCAGTGAGGTTCCCCAAGGATTGGGATTGCTGATTTTTTTGATATATATAAATAAGGGGTGAGATTCTCCCATCAGGAGACCATGGGCGGAATTCTCCGCACCCGCGTGGAATTGGGAAGGTCGTCGGAAGCCGCTTCTCGCACCCTATTCACCGCACCCCCAGGGAGCTAGGAGCGGCGCTCCGTAAATCTCGGCCGCCGGGCCTTGACGCGACAGCGGCGCCTAAGTGACGTCAGCCGCGCATGCGCGGTTGCCGTCTTCCCCTCCGCTGCCCCGCAAGACGTGGCGGCTTGATCTTGCGGGGCGGAGGAGGGGAAAAAGTGTGTCCCTTTGAGACGCCGGCCCGACGATCAGTGGGCCAGTCTCCTCCCGAGCACGGCCGTGGTGCTCACTCCCCTGTCCGCCCCCCACAAGCCACAAACGAGCATTTGGCACCCATATTCACGATGGCAGCGACCATGTGTGGTTGCCGCTGTCGTGAACCGGTTGGGAACGGCAGGCCACTCGGCCTGTACGGGCCGGAGAATCGGCGGTCGCCGTGAAAAACGGCGAGCGCCGATTTGCAAGCGGGGGGGGGGGGGTGGGAGAATCGCGGGCGGTGCCAGGGCGGTGTGGCGTGAGTCGCCCGCCCGGCGTGGGGAGCGGAGAATCGCGCCCCGTGTCCCGACGGCGGAGTGAAAACCGGAGTGTTTCACTCCGGCGTCGGAGGCCGTTCCTCGCCCCCTATTCTCCTACCCCCGGGGGGGCCAGGAGCGGAGCCGTGTCAATTATACGTGCCGGGCCTTGCCGCCGCGTGAAAGCGGCGCCGCGTAAATTACATGTGCGGTTGCCGTCCTCCCCGCGGCCGCCCCACCAGAAATGCCGGATTGATCTTGCGGGGAGGCAGAGGAAAGGAGAGGCCGGCCCGCCCCTTTTGAGCCCCTCCCCCGGTGCTGGATCCCCTTCCGCCCCCCCCTCCCCCCCACAGGCTACCCCCCCCCCCCCCCAGCATTCCCGCGCTGTTCCCGCCGGCAGCGACCAGGGCCGGGATTCTCCCCTACCCGGCTGGGCGGGGGGTCCCGGTGTAGCGGAGTGTGGCCAACCATTCCGGCGTCGGGCCTCCCCAAAGGTGCGGAATTCTCCTTACCTTTGGGGGCTAGGCCTGCGCCGGAGTGGTTGGCGCCAAGCCGACTGACGCCAACGGCCTTTGACGCCCGCCGCCCGGCGTCGGGGCTGGCCGAAAGGCCTTCGCCGGTTCGTGCATGCGGCGGTGCGTCAGCGATTCTCCCCCCCCCCCCCAGTTGGGGGGGGGGGGGGGGGGGGGGGGAATTGCGACCATGATATTGGAACAGAGTAAAATATAAAAATCTGTCAATGATATCGAACTTTGGAGTGGCCAACAGTAGTTATGATACTAATTAACTGTCACATGAAATAGATAGGCCAGCAGAATGGGCAGACAAGTGGCAGATGGAATACAATAGAGACGCCTGAGGCAATGCATCTTGGAAGAAGGGGCAGGAAGAGGCAACATAGACATATTGGTACATTATGTGGATACACAGAGATACCTGAGGGTTCAGGTACACAGATCTTTGAAGGTGGAAAGTCAGACTGACAGTAATATAGGCCCTTGAGCTTCATGTATAGAGGTATTGAGGCCACAAACAGCAAGGTTATGCTAAACTTTGATAAAGATTTGATTAGGATAAAAGCTGTTCCCATTAGTCCCCAAGACTAGGGGACAGCAAGGGCGAGAATGGAGAGAGAGGGACAGAAAGCGGAGAAGGGGGGGGGGGGGGGGAGAGAGAGAGAGAGGGTGAGAAGAGGGAGAATGAGAGAACGGGTATACATCTCACAGTTACCCTCATGATCTTGTATCTAAAGATGGTCCGTGTCAGGGTGCAGTATGCATAGATGTGTTGCTCAGTGTCAAGGACTGCAGAGGTCAGAGGCATCTCAGTCTGGCAGTGTTGTCTGTGAATAGCAAAGCTATTCATCATTCCACGGTGATCGATAGTCGCAGGAGAAGCTGGGAAATAAATTAACATTGGGAGATCATTCAGTACAAACCAAGTGACATTGAATGTTTCAATACTAGTCAGTCTCAATTGCCACACATGAATTCCTATAGAAAAGCAAATTATTGCGTATACTGGAATCTTAAACAAAAACAGAAAATACTCTTCCAAGTCCCTCAGTCAAAGGACTGATTCTGCAACGGGCAGTATGATGTATTCAGAGCCTTTTGAAAAGTTTCCAAACTCTGACTGGGTTTCAGTACCAACCAGTTCTAATCTGGAGTCTAATGGGACCGAATATGAAATTCAAGAAGTGATGAAGTATTCAGATGGAAAGGTTGAGCAGGTATTGAGAAGTGGACGCCACATAATTATTTTCTGTAATGGTACCCAAAAATAAATCAGTGCCGATGGGAAAACTGTCAAAGTGACATTCTTTAATGGAGATGTAAAACAAATCATGCCTGACCAAACAGTGGTATATTGTTATGCAGATGCACAGACAACACACACAGGTCTGATAGCGTCTGGAGAGAAGGGAGCTAACGTTTCTCGTCTGAATGACTCTTTGTTGAAGCTGGAGAGAACTGGAAATAGGGACAGATATATACTGTCATGAGGGGGTAGGGGGGCCTGGAGCGGTGGGGCTGGATAGGGGCCGGCAATGGGTGGAGATTGACAAAGATGTCATGGACAGAAAGACACAAGGAACGTGAATGGGGGTGATTAAGGCTAAGAAGGGGCTGACAGTGGCGCATGACGAGATTAGAATGTGTCAATGGCAGAACAGAGGTGAGCCGAGTGTTAAAGGGCGATGAGGGACAGGGAACAGATGGTCCAAGTGGAGTGTGGGAGGGGAGGGGGGACAATGAGGATGAAAAAACAGATTAATGGAATAAATAAGATAAATTGACAGACATAGAAATGTGGTGAAGGTGGAGGAGAGAGTTCACAGTCTGAAGTTGTTGAACTCAATGTTCAGTCCGGACGGCTGTAACGTGTCTAATCAGAAGATGAGGTGCTGTTCCTCCAGTTTGTTCTGGGCTTCACTGGAACATTGCAGCAGGCCAAGAACGGACATATGGACATGAGAACAGGGCAGGGTGTTGAAATGGCAGCGACAGGAAGGTCTGGGTTCTGCTTGCGGACGGACCGGAGGTGTTCTGCAAAGCGGTCACCCGGTCTGCGTTTAGTCTTGAATTTCTATAGCGTCAATCACTGGGAATCCCGCCACTCCTCTGTAAATCAAAAATCTGTCTCACCCAGAGGTATCCACCCTGTCCATACCTCTCATAATTTTGTAGACCTCAATCAGGTCCCCCCTCAACCTTCGTCTTTCCAACAAAAACAATCCTAATCTACTCAACCTTTCTTCATAGCTAGCACCCTGCATACCAGGCAACATCCTGGTGCAACTCCTCTGCACCCTCTCCAAGGCATCCACATCCTTCTGGTAATGTGGCGACCAGAACTGCACGCAGTATTCCAAATGTGGCCTAACCAAAGTCCTATACAACTGTAACATGACCTGCCAACTCTTCTACTCAATACCCCGTCCGATGAAGGCAAGCATGCTGTATGCCTTCTTGACCACTCTATCAACCTGCGTTGCCACCTTCAGGGTACAATGGACCTGAACTCCCAGATCTCTCTGCACATCAATTTTCCCCAAGACCCTTCCATTAACCATATAGTCCGCTCTTGAATTTGATCTTCCAAAATGCATCACCTCGCATTTGCCTGGATTGAACTCCATCTGCCATTTCTCTGCCCAACTCTCCAATCTATCTATATTTTGTTGTATTCTCTGACAGTCCTCCTCGCTATCTGCAACTCCACCAATCTTAGTATCATCTGCAAACTTGCTAATCAGACCACCTATACCTTCCTCCAGGTCATTTATTTATTTATTTATTTTTTTATAAATTTAGAGTACCCAATTCATTTTCCAATTACGGGGCAATTTTTAGCATGGCCAATCCACCTAACCTCCACATCTTTGGGTTGTGGGGGTGAAACCCACGCAGACACGGGGAGAATGTGCAAACTCCACACAGACAGTGACCCAGAGCCGGGATCGAACCTGGGACCTCGGCGCCGTGAGGCTGCAGGGCTAACCCACTGCACCACCGTGCTGCCCCTCCTCCAGGTCATTTATGTAGATCACAAACAACAGTGGTCCAAGCACGGATCCCTGTGGAACACCACTAGTCACCCTTCTCCATTTTGAGACACTCCCTTCCACCACTACTCTCTGTCTCCTGTTGCCCA
The DNA here is from genome assembly GCF_902713615.1 of Scyliorhinus canicula. Taxonomy (NCBI): domain Eukaryota; kingdom Metazoa; phylum Chordata; class Chondrichthyes; order Carcharhiniformes; family Scyliorhinidae; genus Scyliorhinus; species Scyliorhinus canicula. Next base: position 1,930,621 of record NC_052161.1, read on the forward strand.
GCCAGTTCTTTATCCATCTAGCTAGTACACCCTGAACCCCATACGACTTCACTTTTTCCATCAACCTGCCATGGGAAACCTTATCAAACACCTTACTGACGTCCACGTATACGACATCTACAGCCCTTCCCTCATCAATTAACTTTGTCACTTCCTCAAAGAATTCTATTAGGTTTGTAAGTCATGACCTTCCCTGCACAAAACCATGCTGCCTATCACTGATAAGTCTATTTTCTTCCAGATGTGAATAGATCCTATCCCTCAGTATCTTCTCCAACAGTTTGCCTACCACTGACGTCAAGCTCACAGGTCTATAATTCCCTGGATTATCCCTGCTACCTTTCTTAAACAAAGGGACAACATTAGCAATTCTCCAGACCTCCGGGACCTCACCCGTGCTCAAGGATGCTGCAAAGATATCTGTTAAGGCCCCAGCTATTTCGATCCTCGCTTCCCTCAGTAACCTGGGATAGATCCCATCCGGTCCTGGGGACTTGTCCACCTTAATGTCTTTTCGAATACCCAAAACTTCCCCCTTCCGTATGACAACTTGACCGAGAGTATTTAAACATCCATCCCTAGTCTCAACATCTGTCTTGTCCCTCTCCTTTGTGAATACCGATGCTAAGTACTCATTAAGAATCTCACCCATTTCCTATGAGTCCACGCATAAATTTCCTCTTTTGTCTTTAAGTGGGCCAATCCTTTCTATAGTTACCCTCTTGCTCCTTACATACGAATAAAATGCTTTGGGATTTTCCTTAACCCTGTTAGCCAAATATATTTCATGACCCCTTTTAGCCCTCTTTATTGCGCGTTTGAGATTCGTCCTACTTTCCCGATATTCCTCCAAAGCTTCATCAGTTTTGAGTTGCCTCGATCCTATGTATGCTTCCTTTTTCATCTTAGCTAGTCTCACAATTCCACCCGTCATCCATGGTTCCCTAATCTTGCCATTTCTATCTTTCATTTTCACAGGAACATGTCTGTCCTGCACTCTAATCAACCTTTCCTTAAAAGACTTCCACATTTCAAATGTGGATTTACCCTTAAACAGCTGCTTCTAATCCACATTCCCTAGCTCCTGCTGAATTTTGTTATACTCTGCCTTTCCCCAATTTAGCACTCTTCCTTTCGGACCCCTCCTGTCCTTGTCCATGAGTATTCGAAAACTTACAGAATTGTGATCGCTATTCCCAAAGTAATCACCGACTGAAACATCAACCACCTGGCCAGGATCATTCCCCAATACCAGGTCCAGTATGGCCCCTTCCCAAGTTGGACTATTTACATACTGCTCTAAAAAACTCTCCTGGATGCTCCTTACAAACTCTGCTCCATCTACGCCTCCAACACTACACGAATCCCATTCAATGTTGGGGAAGTTAAAATCTCCCATCACAACCACCCTATTGCTCCTACATTTTTCTATAATCTGTCTGCATATTTGTACCTCTACTTCATGCTCGCTTTTGGGAGGCCTGTAGTAAAGTCCCAACAATGTTACTGCACCCTTCCTATTTCTCAGCTCCACCCATATTGCCTCAGTGCTCGAATCCTCCATCGTGCCCTCCTTAATCACAGCTGTGATATCATCTCTGATGAGTAATGCAACTCCTCCACCCCTTCTACCTCCCTCTCTATCCCTCCTGAAGCATCTATACCCTGGGATATTCAGTTGCCAGTCCTGCCCTTCCCTCAACCAAGTCTCAGTAATACCAATAGCATCATATTCCCAGGTACTGATCCAAGCCCTAAGTTCATCTGCCTTACCTGCTACATGTCTCGCATTAAAACAAATGCACCTCAGACCACCTTTGCGTTCATCATCTCTTCCTTGTCTACTCTTCCCCTTAGTCACATTGAGTTTATTGTCTCGTACCTTACTGGCTTTAGTTGCTGCTTCTTTACTGACCTCTAACTTCCTAATCTGGTTCCCATCCCCCTGCCACATTAGTTTAAAACCTCCCCAACAGTGTTAGCAAAAGCACCCCCTAGGACATTGGTTCCAGTCCTGCCCAGGTGTAGACCATCCGGTTTGTGATGGTCCCACCACCCCCAGAACCGGTTCCAATGTCCCAAAAATCTGAACCCCTCCCTCCTGCACCATGTATTCATTCTGACTATTCTTGAATTTCTACTCTGACTGTCCCGTGGCACTGGTAGCAATCCTGAGATTACTACCTTTGAGGTCCTACTTTTTAACTTATCTCCTAACTCCCTAAATTCTGATTATGGGACCTCATCCCTTTTTTTACCTTTATCGTTGGTGCCTATATGCACCACGACAACTGGCTGTTCACCCTCCCCCTTCAGTATGTCCTGCAGCCGATCGGAGACATCCCTGACCCGAGCACCCGGGTAGGTGGATTGGCCACACTAAATTGCCCCTTAATTGGAAAAAATAATTGGGTAATCTAAATTTATTTTTAAAAAAGCAGCTCCCCCTTGTAAGACACTGAGGCTGGCGTTGGGCGGATCAGACGGCGAGACAGCCAGGATGGCGAGAAGCTCGTGGCGGCTCAGTGTCGGCACTAAGTGCTGATGATCACTGGCTGCGATCTCGACAATGTGACCTTCATGGAACTCCCTGCCAAACGTGCCGACTGAGTCGCGCCTGATCATCTCCGAGGTATGGACTGACTTGTGACGAGGATAACAGGCACCTTCACCCCACACTGAGGCCAAGTAACCAGCTCTACTGAATCAGCTCACAAACAGAAGGTCACAAATGTGGTGGAAATACATTTGGACTTTAACCTATTCAACTAACTGACTCTAATGTTGTTAATTTGTCAGTTGTTTAAAGAGTTTAGTCCAAAATGAACCTCTACAATCTCAGGTACTGAGCATAACTTTCCATTTGTAATCAGCAGATAGCGCTGAATAACTGTGATAATTACACTTCCCCAGCTCAACATTCACACCCTCCCATTCAAACTTAAATGCTGCTTGTTTGACCCTGGGGTTATTGATTCTGATGAAACATTTCTCACAGATGTTACCTGACCTGCTTTGCAGCATTTTCTTTTGATGAAGTTATTAACTTGTGACTTTATTCTTTTAATGACTTGGCAAGGAAGGGTTATTCACCAAATGCTTTGTATACATCTTCATGGGAAGATACTAACAGAAATAGGAACACAATATGAACTTGTTCAGTAAATAATGATTAGGCAGTGACGTGGACTTGGGAACAAACTGTTGACAATTCCGCGAGCAGCTAGGAGTTGAAGCGAGAGGTTTGAAATATTTATCTGGTAGCTTGACTCTTTGTCAAAGCTTTGAGTCATCCAGACTTGAAACGTTAGCTCGCTTCTCTCTCCACAGACACTGTCAGGCATGCTGAGATTTTCTGTTTTTCTTTGCTGTTTCTCGGGGTTTTGTTTGGGGTAGACTAATGTTTATGAACTTCGGAGATGGCCACTTTTAAAATGAATAGATTGAATTTCTGTTAGGCAATTAGCAGTCAAGGTAATTGGGGGTACGGGGAGAAACAAACTATTGTTTTATGACGCAGCTCATTTGACTCTTGGGCTCAAGCTGTCTTAATGGCCAAAATACCAGTAATTGGCAACTTAAGATGACACTATGTTTAAACAAACTATGCATTGTTTGAATAGATTTGTACCATTAGGAAACCTTTATCCTTTGAAATAATAATAATAATTCTAATAACCCTTTATTGTCACAAGTATGAAGTTACTGTGCCAAGCCCCGAGTGGCCACATTGCGGCACCTGTTAGGAAGTGGCCTTAATAGCTTTACTGTGGGGCTTGGGTTAAACCATGCTGACAGGAGAATGTGACTTTATCACTGTTTGGTATCAAGAGGAAAGATGCCATTTGTTTATCGTGGAATGTATTCTTCTGGACTCCAAGGAAGTAACTGATGGGACTGATTCTCAGTGTACATCCCATAAAGCAGGCGTTACAAAGGAAGGCTACATGAGATGATTTGTGTCCTGTGGCTAATAGGGGGATTGAATTCAGCTCATTTACAAAAAAAGGAAGTGCTGGATCGCGGGTTGTGGGGATAAATGTTGGAGAATTAGTGCATTCAGTTTTACCGTTGCTTCAACAGTAAACCTCTCTGAGACACAGTTCATCATTAAAACTGGGTCCTTGTGGATACAGAATCTGGGCTGTCTTCACTGTTTTTTGTTAAGCATATTTACATTTTACTTAATAAATCCACTTAATTCACAAATACTAGTCATTCGTATCTTGGAGCTCAAACACAACTGAGGATCCTAGTCTTAGAAATTTGGACCTTAGCGTTTGTTTTAATTAGAAGAGTTTTATACCTTGAAACCCTACACCTTACAGCTAATAGAATGTTATTGTTTATAGTGTTCTGGGCCAGGATTTAGAGAACCGCAAAGTGTATCATGGAGTTCACCTGACCCACAACTTTTACTAGATTGTGATATGGGGAAAAGACGCCCAATCTACAGGTGTGATACAGCAGAAATGGAAAACATACAGTGAACATCTTAGCAACCATTAATTCAAATACAACCCCAAAGAAAACAACACTAAGTAATGCTTAATAAATTCCCAAACAACATCCAGAAGACAAAAGACCCTTTTAGCACAAAGATCAGGTTTAAATTCACTATTGAGAACAGTTACCACTTCAAAACCCCAAATGAACATTCATAAGCTTGCAGAGGTTCACACACATCCTGCTGTGATTTCAGCTTCTCCAAAACTAAAATGAAACCAAACCCAGCCTGCAGCAAAAAGCCTAAAGCGAAAGTAAAAAGCTGACAGACAGCCCAGCTCCACCCACTCTCTGACATCACTGCAGTAATAAACACCCATTTCTTAAAGGTACTCTCACTACAGTTATTTATATACACATCCATTTATAAACACCCATTTCTTAAAGGTACTCTCACACATTAGTGAGGGGAACTGAATACACAAGTAGGGAGGTTCTGCTTCAGCTACAGAGAGCACTGGTGAGACCACACCTGGCATACTGTATACAGATTTCCTGAATTAAGGAAGGATGACAATATGTTGGAGGCAGGTCAGAGAATGGTTTCAAGAACAAACTCTGGGATAGGAGGGTAGTCTCAGGTGGAAATGTTGGACAGGTGAGGTTTGTATCTGCTGGAGTTTAGAAGAGCAAGAGGTGACTTTACTGAAACTTATAGGACCCTGACGGGTGTTGACAGGTTGGATGTGGAGAGGGTGTTACCTCCTGTCGGAGTATCTAGAACCAGGGAACACCGTGTGAAAGTAAACAGCTAGTTAGTTAAGACAGAGATGACTTTTTTCCCTCTCAGAGGGTTGTGAGTCTTTGGAACTCTCTTCCTCAAAAGGCAGTGAAGTAGAGATTTTAGAGAGGTAGATAGATTCGTAATAAGTGACAGAATGACAAATTATCATGGGGGGGGGGGGGGGGGGGGGGAGGAGCGAGAATATGGAGTTGAGATTAAAGTTAGATCAGCTAGGATCTTATTGAATTACAGTGGAGAATCGAGGGGGACAAGTGGCCAACTCCATTCACTAATTCACATGTTTGTAGGACGCTGCAATGCTCTTGTAAACTGCTGCAGTGTGGCTGCAATAACGCTAGCAATCCCCACTGATTAGAAGCCAGTTCAGGATAGAAGAAAACGAATAACTGCAGAAGGATATTTGTGGCTAATTCCCAGCTGAGTCAGCAGCCTCGGGTTCCTTCCTACCTGAGGTGAGATCTCCAGCAAGATCAAACTTCACAAGCTGGGTGCCCCCTTGGGATTTCTCGTCTCCAGCTTGACATATCAGTGTCAAGCAATTCACAACCTTCTTTGACATGTGATAAGCGAGGACGCAATCCATAATCTCACCCTTTACCTCTGTTGGACAAGAAAACAAGGAAAACAGGTAGAAGGCAGAACACGATGCTCAATTAATGTTCAAGGAAACCACATCATAGTAAGGAGAAATAATCAACAGGAACACAATGGTGCAAGTTTTACTCTGTATCTAACCCCGTGCTGTACCTGTCCTGGGAGTGTTTGATGGGGACAGTGTAGAGGGAGCTTTACTCTGTATCTAACCCCGTGCTGTCCCTGTCCTGGGAGTGTTTGATGGGGACAGTGTAGAGGGAGCTTTACTCTGTATCTAACCCCGTGCTGTACCTGTCCTGGGAGTGTTTGATGGGGACAGTGTAGAGGGAGCTTTACTCTGTATCTAACCCCGTGCTGTACCTGTCCTGGGAGTGTTTGATGGGGACAGTGTAGAGGGAGCTTTACTCTGTATCTAACTCCGTGCTGTACTTGTCCTGGGAGTGTTTGATGGGGACAGTGTAGAGGGAGCTTTACTCTGTATCTAACCCCATGCTGTACCTGTCCTGGGAGTGTTTGATGGGGACAGTGTAGAGGGAGCTTTACTCTGTATCTAACTCCGTGCTGTACTTGTCCTGGGAGTGTTTGATGGGGACAGTGTAGAGGGAGCTTTACTCTGTATCTAACCCCATGCTGTACCTGTCCTGGGAGTGTTTGATGGGGACAGTGTAGAGGGAGCTTTACTCTGTATCTAACCCCATGCTGTACCTGTCCTGGGAGTGTTTGATGGGGACAGTGTAGAGGGAGCTTTACTCTGTATCTAACCCCATGCTGTACCTGTCCTGGGAGTGTTTGATGGGGACAGTGTAGAGGGAGCTTTACTCTGTATCTAACCCCATGCTGTACCTGTCCTGGGAGTGTTTGATGGGGACAGTGTAGAGGGAGCTTTACTCTGTATCTAACCCCATGCTGTACCTGTCCTGGGAGTGTTTGATGGGGACAGTGTAGAGGGAGCTTTACTCTGTATCTAACCCCATGCTGTACCTGTCCTGGGAGTGTTTGATGGGGACAGTGTAGAGGGAGCTTTACTCTGTATCTAACCGTGTGCTGCACCTGTCCTGTTTTGGATCATTTTGGAGCCTGAGTTGAGCCAAGGGTAAAGTCTGTTTAATTGTTACCTGTGTATCCGATGACTTTAAACTGCTTGGACGGTTTGCAACTCACAATGAATATATGTCCATCAGAGCATCCAGCAATAAGGTACTGTCCTGCGTGGTCACATCTAACAGATCACAAATAACATTAACTGAAAGTTGGAAGCTGCACATGACATTGCAATTAGATAGGAGTGTTATCATTACAGATTTATTGTAATTAGATAGCAGGCGTATTGTCACAGAGGCCGACTGCACAATAAAGGCCCTTTGGCTCATCGCATCTGCGCCAGTCAAAAACAACCACCAACTGTTCTAATCCCATTCCCCAGCACTTGGCCCATAGCCGTGTCTGCCCTGGGATCGCAGGCATACATCTAAATACTTCTTAAATGTTATGAGGGTCTCTGCCTCCACCACCCTTTCAAGCAGCGAGTTCCAGACTCCCACCACCCTCTGGGTGAAAGGTTTTCCCTCACATCCCCTCTAAACCTCCTGCTCCTTACCGTAAATCTATGCCCCCTGGCCATTGATCCCTTCACCAAGGGGAAAGGTTTCTTCCTGCCTACTCTATCTATGCCCCTCATCATTTTATACACCTCAGTCATGTCCCCCCTCAGTCTCCTCTGCTCCAAGGAAAACAATCCCAGTCTATCCAATCTCTCTTCATAACTAAAACTCTCCAGCCCAGGCAACATCCTGGTAAATCCCCTCTGCTCCCTTTCCAGTGGCTATCACATTCCTCCTATAATGTGGATTCCAGAACTGCTCACAATACTCTAGCTGTGGCCTAACCAACGTTTTACACAGTTCCAACATAACCTCCCTGCTCATAACCTTCACCCGAGGAAGGAGCTGCGCTCCGAAAGCTCGTGTTTGAATCAAACCTGTTGGACTTTAACCTGGTGTTGTAAGACTTCTTACTGTGCTCACCCCAGTCCAACGCCGGCATCTCCACATCTTGGCTGATAAAGACAAGAATCTCAAATACCATCTTGACCACTGTATCCACCTTCCCTGTTACCTTAAGGGACCGGTGGGTAATGTACACCAAGGTCCCTCGGGTTTTCGATATTTTTTCAAAGTATCAGTCTCAGTGAGAAAACCGGAGAGAATCGCACCACGAGGAAAATGGCACCGGTGCCCCCGGTAAGGGTAATCACACTGGTGCCATCGGTAAGGGTAGTCATACCGGTATCCCCGGTAAGGAAAATCCCACCGGTGCCCCCGGTAAGGGAAATCCCACCGGTGCCCCCGGTAAGGGAAATCCCACCGGTACCGTCGGTAAGGGAAATCCCACCGGTGCCCCCGGTAAGGGAAATCCCACCGGTGCCCCCGGTAAGGGTAATCACACCGGTACCGTCGGTAAGGGAAATCCCACCGGTATCCCCGGTAAGGGAAATCCCACCGGTGCCCCCGGTAAGGGTAATCACACCGGTACCGTCGGTAAGGGAAATCCCACCGGTATCCCCGGTAAGGGAAATCCCACCGGTGCCCCCGGTAAGGGAAATCCCACCGGTGCCTCCGGTAAGGGAAATCACATCGGTGCCCCCGGTAAGGGAAATCACACCGGTGCCCCCGGTAAGGGAAATCCCACCGGTGCCCCCGGTAAGGGAAATCATACCGGTGCCGTCGGTAAGGGAAATCCCACCGGTTCCCCCGGTAAGGGAAATCACATCGGTGCCCCCGGTAAGGGAAATCACACCGGTGTCCCCGGTAAGGGAAATCACACCGGTATCCCCGGTAAGGGAAATCCCACCGGTGCCCCCGGTAAGGGAAATCCCACCGGTGCCCCCGGTAAGGGAAATCATACCGGTGCCGTCGGTAAGGGAAATCCCACTGGTGCCCCCGGTAAGGGAAATCACATCGGTGCCCCCGGTAAGGGAAATCACACCGGTGTCCCCGGTAAGGGAAATCACACCGGTATCCCCGGTAAGGGAAATCCCACCGGTGCCCCCGGTAAGGGAAATCCCACCGGTGCCCCCGGTAAGGGAAATCCCACCGGTATCCCCGGTAAGGGAAATCACACCGGTGTCCCCGGTAAGGGAAATCCCACCGGTATCCCCGGTAAGGGAAATCCCACCGGTGCCCCCGGTAAGGGAAATCCCACCGGTGCCCCTGGTAAGGGAAATCCCACCGGTATCCCCGGTAAGGGAAATCACACCGGTGCCCCCGGTAAGGGAAATCACACCGGTGCCCCCGGTAAGGGAAATCCCACCGGTGCTCCCGGTAAGGGAAATCCCACCGGTATCCCCGGTAAGGGAAATCACACCGGTATCCCCGGTAAGGGAAATCACACCGGTGCCCCCGGTAAGGGAAATCACACCGGTGCCCCCGGTAAGGGAAATCACACCGGTGCCCCCGGTAAGGGTAATCACACCGGTGCCCCCGGTAAGGGGTGTCCCACCGGTATCCCCGGTAAGGGAAATCACACCGGTGCCCCCGGTAAGGGAAATCCCACCGGGTCCCCCGGTAAGGGAAATCACAGCGGTGCCCCCGGTAAGGGAAATCCCACCGGTGCCGTCGGTAAGGGAAATCACACCGGTGTCGCCAGCGAGGGAAATCCCACCGGTGCCGTCGGTAAGGGAAATCCCACCGGTGCCGTCGGTAAGGGAAATCCCACCGGTGCCCCCGGTAAGGGAAATCATACCGGTTCCCCCGGTAAGGGAAATCCCACCGGTCCCTCCGGTAAGGGAAATCCCACCGGTGCCCCCGGTAAGGGAAATCACACCGGTGCCCCCGGTAAGGGAAATCACACCGGTGCCTCCGGTAAGGGGAATCCCACCGGTCCCTCCGGTAAGGGATATCGCACTGGTGCCCCCGGTAAGGGGAATCCCACCGGTATCCCCGGTAAGGGAAATCCCACCGGTGCCCCCGGTAAGGGAAATCACACCGGTGCCCCCGGTAAGGGAAATCGCACTGGTGCCCCCGGTAAGGGAAATCACACCGGTGCCTCCGGTAAGGGAAATCGCGCCGGTGCTCCCGGTAAGGGAAATCACACCGGTGCCGTCGGTAAGGGTAATCACACCGGTGCCCCCAGTAAGGGTAATCACACCGGTGCCCCCGGTAAGGGGTGTCCCACCGGTATTCCCGGTAAGGGAAATCCCACCGGTGCCCCAGGTAAGGGAAATCCCACCGGTAACCCCGGTAAGGGAAATCCCACCGGTGCCATCGGTAAGGGAAATCCCACCGGTGCCCCCGGTAAGGGAAATCCCACCGGTGCCATCGGTAAGGGAAATCCCACCGGTGCCCCCGGTAAGGGAAATCCCACCGGTGCCCCCGGTAAGGGAAATCCCACCGGTGCCTCCGGTAAGGGAAATCCCACTGGTGCCCCCGGTAAGGGAAATCCCACCGGTGCCCCCGGTAAGGGTAATCACACCGGTGCCCCCGGTAAGGGAAATCCCACCGGTTCCCCCGGTAAGGGAAATCCCACCGGTGCCCCCGGTAAGGGAAATCCCACCGGTATCCCCGGTAAGGGAAATCCCACCGGTGCCCCCGGTAAGGGTAATCACACCGGTATCCCCGGTAAGGGTAATCACACCGGTATCCCCGGTAAGGGAAATCCCACTGGTGCCCCCGGTAAGGGAAATCCCACCGGTGCCCCCGGTAAGGGTAATCACACCGGTGCCGTCGGTAAGGGAAATCACACCGGTGCCCCCGGTAAGGGGAATCCCACCGGTGCCGTCGGTAAGGGAAATCCCACCGGTAACCCCGGTAAGGGAAATCGCACCGGTGCCCCCGGTAAGGGAAATCCCACCGGTGCCGTCGGTAAGGGAAATCCCACCGGTAACCCCGGTAAGGGAAATCGCACCGGTGCCCCCGGTAAGGGAAATCCCACCGGTGCCGTCGGTAAGGGAAATCCCACCGGTATCCCCGGTAAGGGAAATCGCACCGGTATCCCCGGTAAGGGAAATCCCACCGGTGCCCCCGGTAAGGGAAATCACACCGGTGCCCCCGGTAAGGGGAATCCCACCGGTGCCGTCGGTAAGGGAAACCACACCGGTATCCCCGGTAAGGGAAATCATACCCGTGCCCCCGGTAAGGGAAATCCCATCGGTGCCCCCGGTAAGGGAAATCCCACCGGTGCCGTCGGTAAGGGAAATCCCACCGGTGCCGTCGGTAAGGGAAATCACACCGGTGCCGTCGGTAAGGGAAATCCCACCGGTGCCCCCGGTAAGGGAAATCCCACCGGTGCCGTCGGTAAGGGAAATCACACCGGTTCCCCCGGTAAGGGAAATCCCACCGGTATCCCCGGTAAGGGAAATCACAGCGGTGACGTCGGTAAGGGAAATCCCACCGGTAACCCCGGTAAGGGAAATCATACCGGTGCCGTCGGTAAGGGAAATCCCACCGGTGCCGTCGGTAAGGGAAATCCCACCGGTGCCCCCGGTAAGGGAAATCCCACCGGTATCCCCGGTAAGGGAAATCCCACCGGTGCCGTCGGTAAGGGAAATCCCACCGGTATCCCCGGTAAGGGAAATCCCACCGGTATCCCCGGTAAGGGAAATCGCACCGGTGCCCCCGGTAAGGGAAATCCCACCGGTGCCGTCGGTAAGGGAAATCCCACCGGTATCCCCGGTAAGGGAAATCCCACCGGTATCCCCGGTAAGGGAAATCCCACCGGTGCCCCCGGTAAGGGAAATCCCACCGGTGCCCCCGGTAAGGGGAATCCCACCGGTGCCGTCGGTAAGGGAAACCACACCGGTATCCCCGGTAAGGGAAATCATACCCGTGCCCCCGGTAAGGGAAATCCCATCGGTGCCCCCGGTAAGGGAAATCACACTGGTGCCCCCGGTAAGGGAAATCCCACCGGTATCCCCGGTAAGGGAAATCCCACCGGTATCCCCGGTAAGGGAAATCACACCGGTGCCCCCGGTAAGGGAAATCACACCGGTGCCCCCGGTAAGGGAAATCCCACCGGTGCCGTCGGTAAGGGAAATCCCACCGGTGCCCCCGGTAAGGGAAATCCCACCGGTGCCCCCGGTAAGGGAAATCACACCGGTGCCCCCGGTAAGGGAAATCACACCGGTATCCCCGGTAAGGGAAATCCCACCGGTGCCGTCGGTAAGGGAAATCCCACCGGTATCCCCGGTAAGGGAAATCCCACCGGTGCCCCCGGTAAGGGTAATCACACCGGTGCCCCCGGTAAGGGAAATCCCACCGGTGCCGTCGGTAAGGGAAATCCCACCGGTATCCCCGGTAAGGGAAATCACACCGGTGCCGTCGGTAAGGGAAATCCCACTGGTGTCGCCAGCGAGGGAAATCGCCACATCTTCAGCCACTGAAAGAAGGTTTCTGTAAGTTTGACATCATGCTCGTGGCAGTCAGCCTCTGGTTTCCTCGCGTGTTCTCAGTAACTGGGGGGGAGGAGGGGGCACACTTTTTAAACGCCTTCTCAGAACTTCTTCCCAGTCCAATCGGGAGATGATGCAAAGATCTGTAGAGGGACAGCTGGTATTGAGGCAGCAAGAGGCTGCAGAAGGATTTGGACAGGTTAGGGGAGTGGACAATGAAGTACATTGTGGAAAAGTGTAAGGTTATGCATTTTGGAAGGAGGAATTTAGGCATAGACAGTGCTGTCTGAAAGAAGGCAGCATGGTAGCACAGTGGTCAGCACTTTGGCTTCACAGAGCTCTGTTCCTTGTCTATGAATAAAGCTTTAATCTTAAAGTTGAAGTAGATGCTTTATTGTGAGTTTGTTCTCTCTCCAGCCCTTAACTTATGTTACATCTGAGCTGCCTGTCTGTTCTGCTCCCACCTGCCATTCCTGTGAAATGCCCTCTAACTTCCTGTCTGTCTGTATTTATACCTCTCCTGTGCTCCCCCTGGTGCTTGCTCAGTTGTATTGCATGTACATTGACCCCTTGTCTATGTACAGATCACTACAAGCACCAGGGTCCCAGGTCCGATTCCCGGCTTGGGTCACTGTGCGGAGTCTGCACGTTCTCCCCGTGTGTGCGTGGGTTTCCTCCGGGTGCTCCGGTTTCCTCCCACAGTCCAAAGATGTGCAGGTTGGGTGGATTGGCAATTCTGAATTCTCCCTCAGTGTACCTGAACAGGTGCCGGAATGTGGCGACTAGGGGTTTTTCACAGTAACTTCATTGCAGTGTTAATGTAAGCCCACTTGTGACACAAATTAAGATTATTATTATAGACAGTTTGACATTTTAATATCTTTGTAAACTAGTTATACCTCCAAAACATACCCCAATCCCCTCCCACCCTCCCCTGCCCATTAAACGCCCCCCCCCCCCCCCCCCCCCCCCCACCATTCCCTCCCCTCTTTCATTGCTGGTGACAAACAGCTCCACCTCGAATGGAGCCCCTCCCCTGATCCCCGAGGGCAAACTTAATGTTTTCCAGTAGCAGGAACTCTGCCACCTCCCCCAACCACTCCGAAGCTCCAGATGGCACCACCGACTTTCCATCCAAGTAGGGTTCATTGCAGAGTCAAAGGTCATGACGTCGGCCACCTTCTGCTAGAGCAGCCTGGCCAACTCCAATACACCAAACATTGCCACCACTCCCTCCCTCCTCCAGATCCTCTAAATTGGATCTCTCCCCGACAGGGCAAACCCCTCAGGTTGGCAACAATATCGACATGGCCGCCAATCTGAAATGCTGCCTCAGCTGATTCCAGATTTCAGGGATATCACCACCACTGAGCCCACCAGATTCCTGACTGGGGAGAACGGAGAGGGACAATGATCAATGCTTTTCAACATGCCCAACACAGGAAGCCAGCACCATTTCCCCCACACCGACCCCTGCTCCCCCACCTTCTCTACATTCGCCGCCCAGTATTAATACAACAGGCCCCACCCCCTCCCCGATCACCGACTCCTCTGCAGATAGGGTCTCCGGATCCCAGGGGCAGGATTCCCTCAGCCCTGGGCCAGGCCGGAGAATCTCCGCGACTGGGCCACGCCACCGGCCATTCTCCACAGAGCGGAGAATCGGCGCCGGTCGTGGGGTCTATGTGGCCGACGTGGTTGGTGCGGTCGGCGTGGGGTCTATGTGGCCGACGTGGTTGGTGTGGCCGGCGTGGTTGGTGTGGTGCCAGCGTGGGGTCTATGTGGCCGGCGTGGTTGGTCCGGTGCCGGCGTGGTTGGTGTGGTGCCAGTGTGGGGTCTATGTGGCCGGCGTGGTTGGTGCGGTGCCGGCGTGGTTGGTGTGGTGCCAGTGTGGGGTCTATGTGGCCGGCGTGGTTGGTGCGGTGCCGGCGTGGTTGGTGTGGTGCTGGCGTGGGGTCTATGTGGCCGGCGTGGTTGGTGCGGTCGGCGTGGGGTCTATGTGGCCGGCGTGGTTGGTGCGGTGCCGGCGTGGTTGGTGTGGTCGGCGTGGTTGGTGCGGCCGGCGTGGTTAGTGTGGTGCTGGCGTGGGGTCTATGTGGCCGGCGTGGTTGGTGTGGTCGGCGTGGTTGGTGTGGCCGGCGTGGTTGGTGTGGTGCCAGCGTGGGGTCTATGTGGCCGGCGTGGTTGGTGTGGTCGGCGTGGTTGGTGCGGCCGGCGTGGGGTCTATGTGGCCGGCGTGGTTGGTGCGGCCGGCGTGGGGTCTATGTGGCCGGCGTGGGGTCTATGTGGCCGGCGTGGGGTCTATGTGGTCGGCGTGGTTGGTGCGGCCGGCGTGGGGTCTATGTGGCCGGCGTGGGGTCTATGTGGCCGGCGTGGGGTCTATGTGGCCGGCGTGGGGTCTATGTGGCCGGCGTGGGGTCTATGTGGCCGGCGTGGTTGGTGCGGCCGGCGTGGGGTCTATGTGGCCGGCGTGGGGTCTATGTGGCCGGCGTGGTTGGTGTGGCCGGCGTGGGGTCTATGTGGCCGGCGTGGTTGGTGTGGTGCCAGCGTGGGGTCTATGTGGCCGGCGTGGTTGGTGTGGTCGGCGTGGTTGGTGCGGCCGGCGTGGGGTCTATGTGGCCGGCGTGGGGTCTATGTGGCCGGCGTGGGGTCTATGTGGCCGGCGTGGTTGGTGCGGCCGGCGTGGGGTCTATGTGGCCGGCGTGGTTGGTGCGGCCGGCGTGGGGTCTATGTGGCCGGCGTGGGGTCTATGTGGCCGGCGTGGGGTCTATGTGGCCGGCGTGGTTGGTGCGGCCGGCGTGGGGTCTATGTGGCCGGCGTGGGGTCTATGTGGCCGGCGTGGTTGGTGCGGTCGGCGTGGGGTCTATGTGGCCGGCGTGGTTGGTGTGGTGCCAGCGTGGGGTCTATGTGGCCGGCGTGGTTGGTGCGGTCGGCGTGGGGTCTATGTGGCCGGCGTGGTTGGTGTGGTGCCAGCGTGGGGTCTATGTGGCCGGCGTGGTTGGTGTGGCCGGCGTGGGGTCTATGTGGCCGGCGTGGTTGGTGTGGCCGGCGTGGTTGGTGCGGCCGGCGTGGGGTCTATGTGGCCGGCGTGGGGTCTATGTGGCCGGCGTGGTTGGTGCGGCCGGCGTGGGGTCTATGTGGCCGGCGTGGGGTCTATGTGGCCGGCGTGGGGTCTATGTGGCCGGCGTGGTTGGTGCGGCCGGCGTGGTTGGTGTGGTGCTGGCGTGGGGTCTATGTGGCCGGCGTGGGGTCTATGTGGCCGGCGTGGGGTCTATGTGGCCGGCGTGGGGTCTATGTGGCCGGCGTGGTTGGTGTGGCCGGCGTGGGGTCTATGTGGCCGGCGTGGTTGGTGCGGCCGGCGTGGTTGGTGTGGCCGGCGTGGTTGGTGTGGTGCCGGCGTGGGGTCTATGTGGCCGGCGTGGTTGGTGCGGCCGGCGTGGGGTCTATGTGGCCGGCGTGGGCTCTATGTGGCCGGCGTGGTTGGTGCGGTGCCAGCGTGGTTGGTGTGGTGCCAGTGTGGGGTCTATGTGGCCGGCGTGGTTGGTGCGGCCGGCGTGGGGTCTATGTGGCCGGCGTGGTTGGTGCGGCCGGCGTGGGCTCTATGTGGTCGGCGTGGTTGGTGTGGCCGGCGTGGGCTCTATGTGGTCGGCGTGGTTGGTGCGGCCGGCGTGGTTGGTGTGGCCGGCGTGGTTGGTGTGGTGCCAGCGTGGGGTCTATGTGGCCGGCGTGGTTGGTGCGGCCGGCGTGGGCTCTATGTGGTCGGCGTGGTTGGTGTGGTGCTGGCGTGGTTGGTGTGGCCGGCGTGGGGTCTATGTGGCCGGCGTGGGGTCTATGTGGCCGGCGTGGTTGGTGCGGCCGGCGTGGTTGGTGTGGCCGGCGTGGGGTCTATGTGGCCGGCGTGGTTGGTGTGGTGCCAGCGTGGGGTCTATGTGGCTGGCGTGGTTGGTGTGGCCGGCGTGGGGTCTATGTGGCCGGCGTGGTTGGTGTGGTCGGCGTGGTTGGTGTGGTGCTGGCGTGGTTGGTGTGGTGCTGGCGTGGGGTCTATGTGGCCGGCGTGGTTGGTGTGGTCGGCGTGGTTGGTGTGGTGCTGGCGTGGGCTCTATGTGGCCGGCGTGGTTGGTGTGGCCGGCGTGGGGTCTATGTGGCCGGCGTGGTTGGTGTGGTCGGCGTGGTTGGTGTGGCCGGCGTGGGGTCTATGTGGCCGGCGTGGTTGGTGCGGCCGGCGTGGTTGGTGCGGCCGGCGTGGGGTCTATGTGGCCGGCGTGGTTGGTGTGGTCGGCGTGGTTGGTGTGGTGCTGGCGTGGTTGGTGTGGTGCTGGCGTGGGGTCTATGTGGCCGGCGTGGTTGGTGTGGTCGGCGTGGTTGGTGTGGTGCTGGCGTGGGCTCTATGTGGCCGGCGTGGTTGGTGTGGCCGGCGTGGGGTCTATGTGGCCGGCGTGGTTGGTGTGGTCGGCGTGGTTGGTGTGGCCGGCGTGGGGTCTATGTGGCCGGCGTGGTTGGTGCGGCCGGCGTGGTTGGTGCGGCCGGCGTGGGGTCTATGTGGCCGGCGTGGTTGGTGCGGCCGGCGTGGGGTCTATGCGGCCGGCGTGGTTGGTGCGGTGCTGGCGTGGGGTCTATGCGGCCGGCGTGGGGTCTATGTGGCCGGCGTGGTTGGTGCGGCCGGCGTGGGGTCTATGTGGCCGGCGTGGGCTCTATGTGGCCGGCGTGGGCTCTATGTGGCCGGCGTGGGCTCTATGTGGCCGGCGTGGGCTCTATGTGGCCGGCGTGGTTGGTGTGGTGCTGGCGTGGGGTCTATGTGGCCGGCGTGGGCTCTATGTGGCCGGCGTGGTTGGTGTGGTGCTGGCGTGGGGTCTATGTGGCCGGCGTGGGGTGTATGTGGCCGGCGTGGTTGGTGCGGCCGGCGTGGGGTCTATGTGGCCGGCGTGGGGTCTATGTGGCCGGCGTGGTTGGTGCGGCCGGCGTGGTTGGTGTGGTGCTGGCGTGGGGTCTATGTGGCCGGCGTGGGGTCTATGTGGCCGGCGTGGTTGGTGCGGCCGGCGTGGTTGGTGTGGTGCCAGCGTGGGGTCTATGTGGCCGGCGTGGTTGGTGCGGCCGGCGTGGGGTCTATGTGGCTGGCGTGGGGTCTATGTGGCCGGCGTGGTTGGTGCGGCCGGCGTGGTTGGTGTGGTGCTGGCGTGGGCTCTATGTGGCCGGCGTGGGGTCTATGCGGCCGGCGTGGTTGGTGTGGTGCTGGCGTGGGGTCTATGTGGCCGGCGTGGGGTCTATGCAGCCGGCCTGCCGATTCTCGGGCCGAGTGGCCGTTGTGGAAACGCTGAGTCCCACCGCTGCTGTTCACACCTGCTCTCAGCTGGCGGGAACTCAGCAATGGCGTGGATACTCTGCCGATGGATTTGAGAATCCCACCCCAGGTGTCTTACCTGCCCACACAAAGGCCAAAATTAGCATGTCCACCCTCACATAAAATGCTTTGGGGAGGAAAATCACACCAGTGCCCCCGGTAAGGGTAATCACCCCCCCCCCCCCTTTCAGTGCCTCTCCATTCCTTCAACAACCGAAGTGCGATGGCCAGGGGCTCGATAGCGAGAGGAAACAGCAACGGGGACCCTCACCCCTGACCTGGGCTGTCTCTCGTGTAGCCGCCTGTCATCTCAGCTGGTGAGCTAACAGATAGCTGGCCTTCTCCCCAAACCCAGAGAACACACGCAGCAGGATCACTCACAACCCTGTCAATACCAAATCGAACTCCGCCTGCAACATCTCTCCACCAACAGCTCCTTTGTCAAGGCCACTGAATACAGCCAGTCCACTTCCATAAGACCATAAGACATAGGAGCGGAAGTAAGGCCATTCGGTCCATCGAGTCCACTCCACCATTCAATCATGGTTGATTTCAACTCCATTTACCCGCTCTCTCCCCATAGCCCTTAATTCCTCGAGAAATCAAGAATTTATCAATTTCTGTCTTAAAGACACTCAACGTCCCGGCCTCCACCGCCCTCTGTGGCAATGAATTCCACAGACCTACCACTCTCTGGCTGAAGAAATTTCTCCTCATCTCTGCTCTAAAGTGACTCCCTTTTATTCTAAGGCTGTGCCCCCACATCCTAGTCTCCCTGCTAATGGAAACAACTTCCCTACGTCCATCCTATCCAAGCCATTCATTATCTTGTAAGTTTCTATTAGATCTCCCCTCAACCTCCTAAACTCCAATGAATATAATCCCACGATCCTCAGACGTTCATCGTATGTTAGGCCTACCATTCCTGGGATCATCAGTGTGAATCTCCGCTGGACCCGCTCCAGTGCCAGTATGTCCTTCCTGAGGTATGGGGCCCAAAATTGCTCACAGTATTCTAAATGGGGCCTAACTAGTGCTTTATAAAGCCTCAGAAGTACATCCCTGCTTTTATATTCCAAGCCTCTTGAGATAAATGACAACATTACATTTGCTTTCTTAATTACGGACTCAACCTGCAAGTTTACCTTTAGAGAATCCTGGACTAGGACTCCCAAGTCCCTTTGCACTTTAGCATTATGAATTTTGTCACCGTTTAGAAAATAGTCCATGCCTCTATTCTTTTTTCCAAACTGCAAGACCTCGCACTTGCCCACGTTGAATTTCATCAGCCACTTCTTGGACCATTCTCCTAAACTGTCTAAATCTTTCTGCAGCCTCCCCACCTCCTCAATACTACCTGCCCCTCCACCTATCTTTGTATCATCGGCAAACTTGGCCAGAATGCCCCCAGTCCCGTCATCTAGATCGTTAATATATAAAGAGAACAGCTGTGGCCCCAACACTGAACCCTGCGGGACACCACTTGTCACCGGTTGCCATTCCAAAAAAGAACCTTTTATCCCAACTCTCTGCCTTCTGTCTGACAGCCAATCGTCAATCCATGTTAGTACCTTGCCTCGAATACCATGGGCCCTTATTTTACTCAGCAGTCTCCCGTGAGGCACCTTGTCAAAGGCCTTTTGGAAGTCAAGATAGATAACATCCATTGGCTCTCCTTGGTCTAACCTATTTGTTATCTCTTCAAAGAACTCTAACAGGTTTGTCAGGCACGACCTCCCCTTACTAAATCCATGCTGACTTCCAGAATAGAATCAAGCAACCTCTGCCTTTCCATTCTCCCAACCTCTTCAATTCTCTTCAGCGCTTCCCAAACCGTGGAAGGCGATACGCCTCCATTCTGGTTAAACTCTACAGAGTTCTCTCTGGCCGAGGCTGCCCTCCTGCAAAACTTCTTGTCCACCAGGAGCACCGAGTCTAACCTCCACGGAGGCCGCTGCGCTCGATCTGTCTCGAACTTCACGTCCACATAATGTGGCGCGTGGTCTGATGTCACTATCGGGGTATATTCCGCCCCCAAATCCTCGGGAGTATCGATTTGTATTCGGGAGTATACCCGATGCATGTGGGAGACGGAGAACTCCCTCTCCCGTGGATGCCTAAGCCTCCACGGATACACCCCCACCCCACCCCTCCCCATCTGTTCCTTCACCATTCCCAACCTTACTAACCAATCAGGGCTCCAGCTGCTTCGAGTCCAAATCACAGTTCCAGAAACTGATGAGAGTCAAGATATGAATGGCCGCCAACATCCTCTGAAACCTCCACGTCATCCCAATTTGATGCATGCATATTGACTAAGACAAGCAGCCAATCCTAACCATCACATACCGTCCCCCCACCCGGGCCCAGTAAAAGCTACTCCCTTATTGAATAGGATCTCAGTGCCTCTCACCATTCAATCAAAACCTGGGTGGAACGGCTGTCCCACACATCCCTCCCTTACCCTCTCTGATCCTTCAACCTTGAATGTATCTCCTGCAAGAAGACAACATCCGCCTTTAAGCTCTTCAAGTGAGCAAAAACCCAGGATCTTTGCATCAGGCCATTCAACCCCCTCTTTATTGTCACAAGTAGGCTGACATTAACACTGCAATGAAGGTACTGTGAAAATCCTCTAGTCCCCACATTCCGGCGCCTGTTCGGGTACACAGAGGGAGAATTCAGAATGTCCAATTCACCTAACAGCACGTCTTTCGGGACTTGGGAGGAAACCGGAGCACCCGGAGGAAACCCACGCAGAGAATGTGCAGACTCCTCACCGACAGTGACCCAAGCCGGGAAATGAGGGGGGATCTGATAGAAACCTGTAAAATTCTAACAGGACTGGACAGGGTAGATGCAGGAAGGATGTTCCCGATGGTGGGTGTGTCAGGAACCAGGGGTCACAGTCTGAGGTCACCGGGTAGACCATTTCGGACAGAGATGAGGAGACATTTCTTCACCCAGAGAGTGGTCGGCCTGTGGAATTTGTTACCACAGGAAGTAGTTGAGACCAAAAAGTTGCATGTTCTCAAGAAGCAGTTAGATACAGCACTTAGGGCAAATAGAATCAAAGGATATGGGGGAAGCGGGATTAGGCTATTGAGTTTGATGATTAGCCATGATCATAATGAATGGTAGAACAGGTTCGAAGGGCCGAATGGCCTCCTTCTGCTCCTATTTTCTATGTTTCTATTTTTTCATGTTTCTCTCTGACTGCTCCCCCCTTGTTGCTTACCTGAGGTACTGTATTGGCATGTTGTGGAGATTGGTTTGATGGACCAATCGAGGGTGGTCCACATTTACCAGGTTTATATAATAGATGTGACCAGTTTCAGTCCCCACGGCAATATGGTTGGAGGAGGGACAGCACATCATATCTGTGATCTGAAAAAGGAATAAGTAAATTAAATTAATTTAAAATTATCACTGTTTTCGTTTCAGGATGCACTTCAGATTCCTGGTGGATTTATTATAACTTTTCCCACCACCCCCTTTGCCCAGGAAACCAGGGATGGGGCAGTTGAATGCAGCAGGGATTCACCATGGCATTCCTGCCTTGATCTAGTTTTAAACTGGAGGCGGAGGGAAGACTTGCGGAAAGCCCACTTCAGAGTGAGGTACCTTTCAGACCAGTGACACCCACACACACAGAGCTGAGCAGGGGGAGCAGAACGGGGGGCAGCAAAGAGGAGGCAGGAGAGAGGAGGCAGGAGGGAGGAGAGAGGAGGCAGGAGGGAGGAGACAGGAGAGAGGAGGCAGGAGAGAGGAGGCAGCAGAGAGGGGACAGGAGAGAGGAGATAGCAGAGAGGAGGCAGGAGAGAGGAGACAGGAGAGAGGAGACAGGAGAGAGGAGACAGCAAAGAGGAGGGAGGAGAGAGGAGACAGGAGAGAGGAGACAGGAGAGAGGAGACAGGAGAGGGGAGACAGGAGAGAGGAGACAGGAGAGAGGAGGCAGGAGACAGGAGACAGGAGAGGGGAGACAGGAGAGAGGAGACAGGAGAGAGGAGACAGGAGAGAGGAGACAGGAGAGAGGAGGCAGGAGACAGGAGAGGGGAGACAGGAGAGAGGAGACAGGAGAGAGGAGACAGGAGAGAGGAGACAGAAGAGAGGAGGCAGGAGGCAGGAGAGAGGAGACAGGAGAGAGGAGACAGGAGAGAGGAGACAGGAGAGAGGAGGCAGGAGACAGGAGAGGGGAGACAGGAGAGAGGAGACAGGAGAGAGGAGACAGGAGACAGGAGAGGGGAGACAGGAGAGAGGAGACAGGAGAGAGGAGACAGGAGAGAGGAGACAGGAGAGAGGAGACAGAAGAGAGGAGACAGGAGGCAGGAGAGAGGAGACAGGAGAGAGGAGGCAGCAGAGAGGAGACAGGAGACTCAGACACACACAGAGCTGAGCTGCAGCAGGTGAAGAATGACAGTCGTTTCTAGGTACGTTTAAAATGAGGGACCTGGAAGAAGGCGGGTGACTGTTTATCTGTGTCAGTTGAAGCAGTTCAGAAACAATTGTGGCCCGATGATCTTTTATGTTTGGTCAGTTTTTCACTTGTTATTTTCTAAATTGGCTATGTTCTGAGTAATTCAGTTTCCATCTGGTACATTTTAGATAATAATGCAGTAAATTGAAGTTGTGGCAGGACAGTCTTGGGCAACCACGAGTTGAGGAAGTGATGGGGCTGGAGGAGATGAAGCTTCAAATGTCGGAGTTTGAGCAGTCACTGGTCTGACTGCACTGAGGGTACGTGAGGCTGGGGGGGGGGGAGACGAGGTGAACGCCCCCTTTCTGGAGGTGGTCACTCTGCAGGCGAGGAACTGGGTGACAGGCTGGCAGTGCAAGAGGAGCAGACAGCGGGAGTCCCTCGTGTACATCTCACCCTCCAGTTGCTGTTCTGTACTTCACACCGGCTGTGGCACTGTTTACTCTGAAGGGTACAGTCGGTAGGTCACAGGTCACTGTGGGTGACTCGGTTGTTCAGGGGTATCTGAGGCGGGGGGGGGGGGGGGCAATAGGGGTGCAGAGGAACGGAGAAAGGAAGATCAGCAAAGAAATAATGTTGTAGGATTCCATAGTTAGAAAGACAGGCAGACACCCTCACACGTCACTCAATGCTGGTGTGCTGTCTCCCTGTGCGAGAGTCAAGAATGTCACTGAGCAACTGCCAAGTGGGAAACGGGGAGTGTGTGGGGGCGGATGCAGGATTACTGACCTGTTCTCACTTGCCAGGCTCAGTGTAGGATCAGGGGCCAGGCTTAGCAACAACTTGCATTTATATAATCAAATATATTGTTAATGGGGCCTAATCTGCGATTTGAAGCCCAGACTAAGTGGGGAACAGTGGAAGATTTTCCCATCAAGAAAGTCTGCTGGGAACATACTGGGGTTTAAACTAGTCTGGCAGGGGGTGGGCACCGGAGCAATAGGTCAGAAGGTGAAAGCATTGATGGAGAACTCGGGAATAGGGCCAGTATGGCTCTGAGGCAGAGCAGACAGGGAGATGTTGCTGAAAACAGCGGGTCTGGTGGCCTGAAGTGCATATGTTTTAATGCAAGAAGTATTACGGGTAAGGCAGATGAATTTAGAGGTTGGATTAATACTTGGAACTATGATGTTGTTGAGGGAAGGACAGGATTGGCAGCTAAACGTTCCAGGATTTAGATGTTTCAGGTGGGATAGAGGGGGATGTAAAAGGGGTGGCGGAGTTGCCCTACTGGTCAGGGAGAATATCACAGCTGTACTACGGGAGGACACCTCAGAGGGCAGTGAGGCTATAGGGGTAGAGATCAGGAAAATGAAATGAAATGAAATGAAAAAATGAAATGAATGAAATGAAAATGAAATGAAATGAAAATGAAATGAAAATCGCTTATTGTCACGAGTAGGCTTCAATGAAGTTACTGTGAAAAGCCCCTAGTCGCCACATTCCGGCGCCTGTCCGGGGAGGCTGGTACGGAAATCGAACCTTGCTGCTGGCCTGCTTGGTCTGCTTCAAAAGCCAGCGATTTAGCACAGTGAGCTAAACCATCCCCCATAAGAAGGGTGCAGTCACAATGTTGGGGGTTTACTACAGGCCTCTCAACAGCCAGTGGGAGATAAAGGAGCAGATAGGTAGACAGATTTTGGAAAAAAGTAAAAACAACAGGGTTGTTGTAATGGGAGACTTCAACTTCCCCAATATTGACTGGGACTCACTTAGTGCTAGAGGCTTGGACGGGGCAGAGTTTGTAAGGAGCATCCAGGAGGGCTTCTTAAAACAATATGTAGACAGTCCAACTAGGGAAGGGGCTGTACAGGACCTTGTATTAGGGAAAGAGCCCGGCCAGGTGATAGACGTTTCAGTAGGGGAGCATTTCGGGGACAGTGACCACAATTCAGTCAGTTTCAAAGTGCTGGTGGACAAGGATAAGAGTGATCCTAGGGTGAATGTGCTAAATTGGGGGAAGGATAATTATAACAATATTAGGCAGGAACAGAAGAACCTAGATTGGGGGAGGATGTTTGAGGGTAAATCAACATCTGACATGTGGGAGGCTTTTAAATGTCAGTTGAAAGGTATTCAGAACCGGCATGTTCCTGTGCGGAAGAAGGATAAATACTGCAAATTTCAGGAACCTTGGATAATATAGAACATAGAACACTACAGCGCAGTACGGGCCCTTCGTCCCTCGATGTTGCGCCGACCTGTGAAACCATCTGAAGCCTATCTGACCTACACTATTCCATTTTCATCCATATGTCTATCCAGTGACCACTTAAATGCCCTTAAAGTTGGCGAGTCTACTACTGTTGCAGGCAGGGCGTTCCACACCCCTACTACTCTCTGAGTAAAGAAACTGCCTCTGACATCTGTCCTATATCTATCACCCCTCAATTTAAAGCTATGTCCCCTCGTGTTGGTCATCACCATCCGAGGAAAAAGACTCTCACTGTCCATCCTATGTAACCCTCTGACTATCTTATATGGCTCTATTAAGTCACCTCTCAGCCTTCTCCTCTCTAACGAAAACAACCTCAATTCCCTGAGCCTTTCCTCGTAAGACTTTCCCTCCATACCAGGCAACATCCTAGTAAATCTCCTCTGAACCCTTTCCAAAGCTTCCACATCCTTCCTATAATGTGGTGACCAGAACTGCACGCAGTACTCCAGGTGCGGCCGCACCAGAGTTATGTACAGCTGCAGCATGACCTTGTGGTTCCGAAACTCAATCCCCCTACTGATAAAGGCTAGCACACCATATGCCTTCTTAACAGCCCTATTAACCTGGGTGGCAACTTTCAGGGATTTATGTACCTGGATGCCGAGATCTCTCTGTTCATCTACACTACCAAGAATCTTGCCATTAGCCCAGTACTCTGCATTCCTGTTACTCCTTCCAAAGTGAACCACCTCACACTTCCGCATTAAACTCCATTTGCCACCTCTCAGCCCAGCTCTGCAGCTTATCTATGTCCCTCTGTATCCTATAACATCCTTCAGCACTATCCACAACTCCACCGACCTTCGTGTCATCTGCAAATTTACTAACCCATCCTTCTACACCCTCTTCCAGGTCATTTATAAAAATGACAAACAGCAGTGGCCCCAAAACAGATCCTTGCGGTACACCACTAGTGACTGAACTCCAGGATGAACATTTGCCATCAACCACCACCCTCTGTCTTCTTTCAGCTCGCCAATTACTGATCCAAACCGCTAAATCACCTTCAATCCCATACTTCCTTATTTTCTGCAATAGCCTACCGTGGGGAACCTTATCAAACGCCTTACTGAAATCCATATACACCACATCAACAGCTTTACCCTGATCCACCTGTTTGGTCACCTTCTCAAAAAACTCAATGTGTTAGATCTCAACGAGAGATATTGTAGGCCTCGTCAAAAAGAAAAAGGAGACATTTGTCAGGGCTAGAAGGCTGGGAACAGACGAAGCCTGTGTGGAATATAAGGAAATTAGAAAGGAACTTAAGCAAAGAGTCAGGAGGGCTAGAAGGGGGTCACAAAAAGTCATTGGCAAATAGGGTTAAGGAAAATCCCAAGGCTTTTTACACATACATAAAAAGCAAGAGGGTAGCCATGGAAAGGGTGGGCCCAGTGAAGGATAGGCAAGGGAATCTATGTGTGGAGCCAGAGGAAATGGGCGAGGTACTAAATGAATACTTTGCATCAGTATTCACCAAAGAGAAGGAATTGGTGGATGTTGAGTCTGGAGAAGGGTGTGTAGATAGCCTGGGTCACATTGAGATCCAAAAGGACGAGGTGTTGGGCGTCTTGAAAAACATTAAGGTAGATAAGTCCCCGGTGCCTGATGGGGTCTACCCCAGAACAGTGAAGGAGGATAGAGAGGCAATTGTTGAGGCCTTAACAGAAATCTTTGGATCCTCACTGTCTCCAGGTGATGTCCCAGAGGACTGGAGAATAGTCAATGTTGTTCCTTTGTTTAAGAAGGGTAGCAAGGATAACCCAGGGAACTGGTGAGCCTTACATCAGTGGTAGGGAAATTACTGGAGAGAATCCTTTGAGACAGGATCTACTCCCATTTGGAAGCAAATGGACGTATTAGTGAGAAGCAGCAAGGTTTTGTGAAAGGGAGGTTGTGTCTCACTAACATGATAAGAGTTTTTCGAAGAGGTCACAAAGATGGATACAGAACTGGCTAGGTCATAGAAGGCAGAGAGTAGCAATGGAAGGGTGCTTTTCTAATTGGAGGGCTGTGACTAGTGGTGTTCCGCAAGGATCAGTGCTGGGACCTTTGCTGTTCGTATTATATATAAATGATTTGGAGGAAAATGTAACTGGTCTGATTAGTAAGTTTGCAGACGACACAAAGGTAGGTGGAATTGCGGATAGCGATGAGGACTGTCAGAGGATACAGCAGGATTTAGATTGTTTGGAGACTTGGGCGGAGAGATGGCAGATGGAGTTTAATCCGGACAAATGTGAGGTAATGCATTTTGGAAGATCTAATACAGGTAGGGAATATACAGTGAATGGTAGAACCCTCAAGAGTATTGAAAGTCAGAGAGATCTAGGTGTACAGGTCCACAGGTCACAGAAAGGGACAACACAGGTTGAGAAGGTAGTCAAGAAGGCATACGGCATGCTTGCCTTCATTGGCCGGGGCTTTGAGTATAAGAATTGGCAAGTCATGTTGCAGCTGTATAGAAACTTAGTTAGGCCACACTTGGAGTATAGTGTTCAATTCTGGTCGCCACACTACCAGAAGGATGTGGAGGCTTTAGAGAGGGTGCAGAAGAGATTTACCAGGAAGTTGCCCGGTATGGAGAGGTTGAATAAACACGGTTTGTTCTCGCTGGAACGACGGAGGTTGAGGGGCGACCTGATAGAGGTCTACAAAATTATGAGGGGCATAAACAGAGTGGATAGTCAGAGGCTTTTCCCCACGGTAGAGGGGTCAATTACTAGGGGGCATAGGTTTAAGGTGCGAGGGACAAGGTTTAGAGGAGATGTATGAGGCAAGTTTTTTACACAGAGGGTAGTGGGTGCCTGGAACTCGCTGCCGGAGGAGGTGGTGGAAGCAGGGTCGATAGTGAAGTTTCAGGGGCATCTTGGCAAATACATGACTAGGATGGGAATAGAGGGATATGGACCCAGGAAGTGTAGAAGATTGTAGTTTAGACGGGCAGCATGGTCAGCACAGGCTTGGAGGGCCGAAGGGCCTGTTCCTGTGCTGTACTTTTCTTTGTTCTTTGTTCTAACAGGAGCCTGTCCTGTGGAGCGTGTCAGGCCAGGAGTGACGAATAGCTTTAATAGTGGCAGAGTTGGGCGATGCAGTAATGTACGTGTGCCCACCTCTCGAGGGTATACATCACACAATGGTGCACAGCCAGTTGGGTGAAAGAGCGAGGTTTCACAGTACAGTAGAGAAGGAAGGCATTCTGATCTTCACACTGAGCTCACTGTTTAAAACAGCTAACCAATTACAAACCCCACCCTTTGTTCCCCCTACAGGCCTGTCAGTAGTTTCAAATCAGACAGAAAACTGGATTGTTTACCTGTACAAAAAGGATAAAAGTGCTGATGCATTTCCCATCCTCAATTGACCACACCTGCACGATACCCATTGATCTTGCTGACTGCAAAAAAACACAGTACACTGGATTGTACACAAACAACAGTGATGTGGAGATGCCGGCGTTGGACAGTAAGAAGTCTTACAACACCAGGTTAAAGTCCAACAGGTTTGTTTCAAACACGAGCTTTCGGAGCACTGCTCCTTCCTCAACAGTAACAGCAGAGTGCTCACTGCTTCTTCCAAACCCTCATTCGGTTTTCTATTCAGGTCTGAACTTCTGCCTAACCTAGATGCAAACTCTTCCATGGAACAGTTCAGAGGGATCTTTACTCTGTATCTAACCCCGTACTGTCCCTGTCCTGGGAGTGTTTGATGGGGACAGTGTAGAGGGAGCTTTACTCTGTATCTAACCCCGTGCTGTACCTGTCCTGGGAGTGTTTGATGGTGACAGTGTAGAGGGAGCTTTACTCTGTATCTAACCCGGTGCTGTCCCTGTCCTGGGAGTGTTTGATGGGGACAGTGTAGACGGAGCTTTACTCTGTATCTAACCCCGTGCTGTACCTGTCCTGGGAGTGTTTGATGGGGACAGTGTAGACGGAGCTTTACTCTGTATCTAACCCCGTACTGTCCCTGTCCTGGGAGTGTTTGATGGGAACAGTGTAGAGGGAGCTTTACTCTGTATCTAACCCCGTGCTGTACCTGTCCTGGGAGTGTTAGATGGGAACAGTGTAGAGGGAGCTTTACTCTGTATCTAACCCCGTGCTGTACCTGTCCTGGGAGTGTTTGATGTGGACAGTGTAGAGGGAGCTTTACTCTGTATCTAACCCCGTGCTGTACCTGCTCTGGGAGTGTTTGATGGGGACAATGTAGAGGGAGCTTTACTCTGTATCTAACCCCATGCTGTACCTGTCCTGGGAGTGTTTGATGGGGACAGTGTAGAGGGAGCTTTACTCTGTATCTAACCCTGTGCTGTACCTTGTAGCAATCTAAGATGGACACTGGGCTACAAAATGGAGAACTGCTAAGGCTGCAGGGAAAAACAGTCATAGTGAGAACAAGCAGCTTGCAGAAGACTGTTTTGCATTCTGCACGTACAGAAACCAGTTTCTGGGCAGGTGCAGAGTTTCAGCCAAAGGTGCAAATGGGAAACAGATCTGCATAGTAATGAGGTGATCCAGATCCAGGCCCCGGACAATAGAAACATTTAAGTACCGATGGATACTTTTCTATAGACGCCCAGACAGAATGGTGCCAAAGCAACCAACACAAAGAGCCGTAGGGACCGCCCCACCCATCGAGGAACGACCCTAGGATTGGGGAGTTCCAAAGATATCGATTGGGAAAGACCCAATCGATGAGGGAGCCACCCCAAGGGGGCCTGAACCTCCTGGGACCTATAAGAGTAGGTCCCGCACATGGTTCGGTCTGTTGCTTTGCTCCGGCCCAGATCTGCTGTTGCTCCCAGATCTGTTTGCTCCAACTGTTGCTTCCAGACTCCGGCCCAGACTTGTTACATCGCATCCTGACTCCAGTTTCATCACCGGCGGTTGAGCATCAGCCATCGAACTGTAAGTGCCAACACAACGATCGCTACGTGATCCAGACCTTGCTAGATCTTGACAACTTTGCCAATCAGAAAGTTACAGACCAAGAACGGGACGAAGGCCTTGCTCCCTGACCTTGCCTGTTCCTGTCTAGATAAGTATTTAGTTGTTTAGTATTAGAAGTAAGTTAGTCTCTTTAGCGTATGCATGCGTATTTATTATATTTGTTATAATAAACACCAATCGTTTGGACTTACTAATCGGTGTACGGATTTATTACTTTGAACCTGACCTTGATATACTTGTGACGGTGTCTCAATACGGCACCTGGCGACTCCGAGCATAATTACACATACAGAGCCATAGTAGTGTTAAGCACACGGCCTTTAAACGGAGGCGTGTTAATCACACTCCTGTAAAACGAGCAACAACCTGTCCTGGGAGTGTTTGATGGGGACAGTGTAGAGGGAGCTTGACTCTGTATCTAACCCCGTGCTGTACCTGTCCTGGGAGTGTTTGATGGGGACAGTCTAGAGGGAGCTTTACTCTGTATCTAACCCCATGCTGTACCTGTCCTGGGAGTGTTTGATGGGGACAGTGAAGATGGAGCTTTACTCTGTATTTAACCCCGTGCTGTACCTGTCCTGGGAGTGTTGATGGGGACAGTGTAGAGGGAGCTTTACTCTGTATCTAACCCTGTGCTGTTTTGTATGTCTTGAGGACTGTCATTTTAACCCACCCCATACTTGCTGCAAAGTTAACTCGGCTTCTAGAAATTTACAACAATAATAATAATCAGGGGTGAGCTGGCAAGATGGATACAGAACTGGCTAGGTCATAGGAGGCAGAGAGTAGCAATGGAAGGGTGTTTTTCTAATTAGAAGGCTGTAACTAGTGGCGTTCCGCAAGGATCAGTGATGGGCCCTTTACTGTTCCAGACGACACAAAGGTTGGTGGAATTGCGGATAGCGATGAGGACTGTCAGAGGATACAGCAGGATTTAGATCATTTGGAGATTTGGGCGGAGAGATGGCAGATGTAGTTTAATCTGGACAAATGTGTGGTAATGCATTTTGAAGGTCTAATGCAGGTAGGGAATATACAGTG
Source organism: Scyliorhinus canicula (assembly GCF_902713615.1). Taxonomy (NCBI): domain Eukaryota; kingdom Metazoa; phylum Chordata; class Chondrichthyes; order Carcharhiniformes; family Scyliorhinidae; genus Scyliorhinus; species Scyliorhinus canicula. The sequence continues at coordinate 1,960,871 of NC_052161.1, forward strand.
AATGGTAGAATCCTCAAGAGTATTGACGGTCAGAGAGATCAAGGTGTACAGATCCACAGGTCACTGAAAGGGGCAACACAGGTGGAGAAGGTAGTCAAGAAGGCATACGGCATCCTTGCCTTCATTGGCCAGGGCATTGAGTATAAGAATTGGCAAGTCATGTTGCAGCTGTTTAGAACCTTAGTTAGGCCACACTTGGAGTATAGTGTTCAATTCTGGTTGCCACACTACCAGAAGGATGTGGAGGCTTTAGAGAGGGTGCAGAAGAGATTTACCAGGATGTTGCCCAGTATGGAGAGGTTGAATAAACACGGTTTGTTCTCACTGGAACGACGGAGGTTGAGGGGGGACCTGATAGAGGTCTAAAAAATTATGAGGGGCATAGACAGAGTGGATAGTCAGAGGCTTTTCCCCAGGGTAGAGGGGTCAATTACTAGGGGCATAGGTTTAAGGTGCGAGGGGCAAAGTTTAGAGGAGATGTACGAGGCAAGTTTTTTTACACAAAGGGTAGTGGGTGCCTGGAACTCGCTGCCGGAGGAGGTGGTGGAAGCAGGGACGATAGTGACATTTAAGGGACATCTTGCCAAATACATGAATAGAATGGGAATAGAGGGATACGGACCCCGGAAGTGTAGAAGATTTCAGTTTAGACGGGCAGCATGGTCGGCACAGGCTTGGAGGGCCGAAGGGCCTGTTCCTGTGCTGTACTTTTCTTTGTTCTTTGTTTGTTTGGAAGGGTCTGGAGGAAGGAAAAGCTTGGGAGAGAGTTAGATAGAGAGTTATAAAAAGACAGAGAGAGAGAGAGAGAGAGTTAGATAGAGAGTTATAGAAAGACAGAGAGAGAGAGAGAGTTAGAAAGAGAACAAAAGGGAGCAGGTAGGTCTCAACTCTGGCAGGATCCAACCACCACCTGTTACAGGGCAGAATATGTCCATTTGGCCAATTCCTTAGCCAGCAGCCAACCAAATGAACCGAGTCTCATCCCATCTCTCGGGTGCCACAAAGTCTGAGTCTGGTTGTCCAAAGCAAGCAGCACCATATGCAATGTTGCAACTTCTGGACTTCCTCATTCTCTCGGCTGCTTGACTTAAACATACATGTCCATTAAACATCCATGGATCAAAACTGATAACGGCAAAATAAAGGGGAAATAAGGGAATGAACAAGAAGGACCCTGACAGGATAAGTAGGACTGGTGCTTTGTACTGGATGGGGTGAGAGAGGTGCAGACTCGGTTGAGGTGCGGGTATTGGGCTGTTCTGGAGGCCCTGGGAATATTGATTCTTGTGTTTTGCCATGAGCTGGGCTAGACCAGTTCTGGTGCTGTGACTGATATCTTGTTGCCCCTTCTCGAGGGTGCTTGTTGGGAGAATGCTGGGAGTTGGATTTTGCTTCTTCGGTGCACAGGGGCCTCTGGAGGAGCCGGGTCCTTTGCTTTGGTGAATATCCTGACGCCCCCCTGGGGGTGTGGGACATCTTCTTGTCCGATTGAATGGCCTGTTCTCTTCATTGCTGGGTGCTTGGCGGGCGCCTGGGTTGGGTCCTGATCACTCATTATCCTGTGGGTTAGTTCTAGACCCAGGTTTGATTCCCGGCTTGGGTCACTGTCTGTGCGGAGTCTGCACATTCTCCCTGTGTCTGTGTGGGTTTCCTCCGGGTGCTCCGGTTTCCTCCGGGTGCTCCGGTTTCCTCTGGGTGCTCTGGTTTCCGCCGGGTGCTCCGGTTTCCTCCCACAAGTCCCGAAAGACGAGCTTGTTAGGTAAATTGGACATTCTGAATTCTCCCTCGGTGTACCCGAACAGGCGCCGGAGTGTGACGACTAGGGACTTTTGCAATAACTTCATTGCAGTGTTAGTGTAAGCCTACTTGTGACAATAATAAAGATTATTATCATTAGTTCTTCCATCATTCTTTTCCTTTCTTGGGAGGCCCTGAAGGTTTGATCACAATCCGAACATGTTGCCGGTCCTCCCTGCACTATTGTATGGAATGATATTGGTTCTGAACAGGGCCTGGGGTTGAGGTTAGGTTGTGTTGTGTGTTATATATTTAATTCCTCTGTAGAACTGGGGTTTTTATGTATCTTCTTTGTTTTTGAAAGGATGGGTATGAAGAATCTGCGCTTGGCTCCTACATGGGTTTGATGGCGACAGTGTAGAGTAAACATGAGTTTGTGAGCACAGTGGGCTAAACAGCTGGCTTGTAATACAGACCAAGGCAGCAGCACGGGTTCAATTCCTGTACCGGCCTCCCTGAACAGGTGTCGGAATGTGGCGACTAGGGGCTTTTCACAGTAACTTCATTGAAACCTACTTGTGAGAATAAGTGATTATTATTATTATTATCCGAGGAGAAGAGGCTGTGGATGGGTTGTTGGCACAGCTAGCGTTGAGGGAGATGTGCACTGGCATGAACATGGCACAGAGAGCTGACCTTGATTTCTGGTTGGAATTGCGGGCTGATGCAGCAGTTTACCATGCTGGCCCTGGGCCTCAGTTTCTCCCTCGGTCTCTGGTGGGGCTGAGTTATGTCTAATCCCGGTATTGAGCCGGTTGTGACGCTGTTCCGTCTCTCACTATTCTCGTGTATACTGAGCTGATTTCTTTCTCCTTATTCATGCCGATGTATTATTTTGTAATTTTGTTTGCTTTATTCTCTAAAATGTAAAACTTTAACAAATGTACTTTTTTTTTAAATAGACTAGAGCTGGAAGTAACAATGCTGCAGGGGTTGAACCTGCAATAACATTCCGATTGTTTCCAGCTAAAACCCAGTTAAAAAACCAAACTTGTATCGCTATAACATCTGACACAACTTCAGGACAACTCAAAGTGCTTTTCAGCCAGTGATCTACCTATGAAGTGTAGTCACCGTTACAATGCAGGAAACATAGCAGTCTATTGTGCACAGCAAGATTCCATGAACAACAATGTTGCAATCATTAAATCACAGAATTTACAGTGCAGAAGGAGGCCATTTAGCCCATCGAGTTTCACAATGTTTCACCAGCTGTGTTAAGAGATAAACACAGGTCTGGACACTGGGGAATACTCCCCAATTCTTCTTTAAAATAGTCCACTGGGATCTTTTCCATCCACAGAACATCAGCTTAATGCCTCATCCAAAAGCTCCCACCTTTAACTCTGCAACAACCCCTCAATACTGTGTTGGAATGACCAATCTGGATCATGTGCTCCCACCTCGGGAGTGCTGATTCCATGGTGCCTGTCTTGGGAGTGGGGCTTTTACCCATTGAGTGAGGGTAACAGCTCATGGGAAAGGGATTCTCATCCCCAGCACTGACTTCCCTACCCTTGTGCAAAACTTCACAAGATAAAAGTCTTATTCTAAATCTTTGGCATGGAAGAGGCCAGTTAGTTCATCATGGCCAGTGCTGGCCCACAAATCCCCATCCAGCCTATCCAACTTTTCAGATCCCAGTCCGTAACCCTGGAGATTCCAGCACTTCAGGTGGATATCCAGGTACTTTTTAAATGTTGTTGAAGTTTCTGTCTATACCAGTGAGATCTCTATCACCTTCTGGGTGAAAATATTTCCCTTTGAAATTCCTTGTAACTCCTACCTCTCACCCAAAATTAATGCCTCATCATTATGGTCCCTGCGTCCGGAGGGAATAGATCCTCCCTGTCCACGATAGATAGACCCTTCAGAATTTTACACTTCCATTTAGTCTGCCCACAGTCTCTTCCTTCCAGAGAAAACATCGCCTGCCGATCCAATCTTCCCTCATAACTAAGATTCTCCAGTCTGGGTAACATCTTGGTGGGCCTCCTTTATTTCTGCTCCAATGCAATTATATCTTTCTTATGGTGTGGTGACCAGAACTGTACTCGAGCTGTACTTTTTATACAGTTGAAAATTATATGAAATGAAATGAAGTTACTGTGAAAAGCCCCTAGTCGCCACATTCCGGCGCCTGTCCGGGGAGGCTGGTACGGGAATTGAACCGTGCTGCTGGCCTGCCTGGGTCTGCTTTCAAAGCCAGCGATTTAGCCCTGTACTAAACCAGCCCCTAAACCAGTTCCAACATCACCTCCCAGTCCCTATAGTGTCACATTTAAAAGAACATTTTAAAGGTTTCAAACCAGCAGAATGGTAGTTTTGTTACTTTAATGTTTTTTTAAAAAATTATAGTACCCAATTCTTTTTTCCCAATTAATGGGAAATTTTCCATGGCCAATTCACCTACCCTGCACATCTTTTTGGGTAGTGGGAGTGAGATCCACGCAGACACGGGCAGTGTTATTTTTAATCTTACCACACAATACTTTTTCCCTGTTCCAAGCAGAGCTGCTGATACAAAGTCCCCACTTTGTGTCGACAAGATTGTTTTTACGTTGCTCTGCCTCGATAGCTTGTAAATATATACTGAACCCTGAAAGAAAGGGAACAATCAATACTTCACCCAGGCATTCCAATACCTTAAGCATCTCCACACTTCACTAAAACCAGCTTCCTCATTTGTCATCACCCACAAACTGACACTGTTCCCTCAGCTACAGTCCCAACGGCAGCTTGCATTTAAAGTTGAGGTCTTGAAAATAAATTACGTGCAAGACCAGCCCAACACAGAATCTCATGGAACACCATGTACGACGTATTTCCACTCCAAGGAATTTATTTTTATGCCATAATCTCTTTTTATAGTGATTATAGAGTGGGATGTACTTCTGAGGCTGTATAAGGCTCTGGTCAGACCCCATTTGGAGTATCGTGAGCAGTTTTGGACCCTGTATCTAAGGAAGGATGTGCTGGGCCTTGGAAAGGGTCCAGAGGAGGTTCACAAGAATGACCCCTGGAATGAAGAACTTGTCGTATGAGGAACGTTGAGGACTCTGGGTCTGTACTCGTTGATATTTATGTTTTGGGGCAGCACGGTAGCATGGTGGTTAGAATAAATGCTTCACAGCTCCAGGGTCCCAGGTTCGATTCCCGGCTGGGTCACTGTCTGTGCGGAGTCTGCACGTCCTCCCCGTGTGTGCATGGGTTTCCTCCGGGTGCTCCGGTTTCCTCCCACAGTCCAAAGATGTACGGGTTAGGTGGATTGGCCATGCTAAATTGCCCGTAGTGTCCAAAAAAGTAAGGTTAAGGGGGGGGGGTTGTTGGGTTACGGGTATAGGGTGGACACGTGGGTTTGAGTAGGGTGATCATTGCTCGGCACAACATCGAGGGCCGAAGGGCCTGTTCTGTGCTGTACTGTTCTATCTATGTACTCTATGTTTAGAAGGCTGAGGGGAGGATCTTATTGAAATTTACAGGATACTGCGAGGGCTGGATAGAGTACACGTGGAGAGGATATTTCCACTTGTAGGAAAAACTAGAACCTGCTTCCGGTTGCGGCTATGTGGAGCTAAGCCGCACGTTCGGCAGCTCCCACTATTTAGGGACTTTTGGCCCGTTTCGAGGGCCCCAAACGGCGCTGTTTCTACGCATCCCGGTGGGGGAAGGTGCCTGGAAGAACTTGCCCCACACTATATGGTGCTCACCTGCAGTGGGAAGAAGAAAAAGGCTGCAGTAACTCCCCCAAAAAAACGGGGGGAAAAAACAAAATGGCAGCTGGCGCTCCCGCTATTTAGGGACTTTTGGGCCGTTTTGAGGGCCCCAAACGGCGCTGTTTCTACGCATCCCGGTGGGGGAAGGTGCCTGGAAGAACTTGCCCCACACTATGTGGTGAAAAAGGCTGCAGTAACTCCCCCAAAAAAACGGGGGAAGAAAAACAAAATGGCGGCCGGCGCAACACCCGAGGACTGGTGGAAGCGGGCGCAGGAGCAACAGGCCTCGCTCCTACGTTGTTTTGCTGAGCTGAAGGCTGAGCTGCTGGACTCCATGAATGCAACTACGACCAAGCTGCTTGGGACCCAGGCGGCCCAGGAGGAGTCTATCCGGGAGTTGCAGCGGCAGGCCGTTGAGCGGGAGGAGGAGGCCGTGGTCCTCGTGGGGAAAGTGGAGTTGCACGAGGCACTTCATAAAAAGTGGCAGGACCGCTTGGAGGAGCTGGACGTTCGCACGAGGCGAAGGAATTTGAGGATCCTGGGCCTGGCGGAGGGGCTGGAGGGGTCGGATCTCCCGGCGTATGTGACCACGATGTTGAGCTCGTTGATGGGAGCGGTGTCCTTCCATTTGCCCCTGGAGCTTGAGGGAGCTCACAGAGTGATGGCCAGGAGGCCCGAGGGCGGTGCTGGTGCGGTTCCATCGATTCAGTGACCGGGAGTGTGTGCTGCGCTGGGCCAAGAAAGAGAGGAGCAGCAAGTGGGAGAATTCGGTAGTGAGGATCTACCAGGACTGGAGTGCGGAGGTGGCTAAGCGGCGGGCCGGGTTCAACCGGACGAAGGCGGTGCTTCATGCTAAGCAGGTCAGATTTGGAATGCTGCAGCCTGCGCGCCTGTGGGTGACATACAAGGACCAGCACCATTACTTCGAGTCCCCGGAGGAGGCGTGGGCCTTTGTACAGGCGGAGAAGCTGGACTCGAACTAGGGCCTGGGGACATACTTTGGCCGGCGTTGTTTCCGCTGTGGCTGATTTGTTCCAACTGTTTCAACTTTTTTAACTTCGACATGTGTGTAATGTATGCTGGTTTTCTGTTTGCTCTGGTTACGGGTGGGTTTGTTTGTTGGGCATGGTTGTGGGTTAGGTGGGTAGTGTTGGGGGTTTGTGTTTTATATGTTCTCTTCTGTACGGGGCTGGGGATTGAGGGGAAACTGGATTTTGGGGAACTGCGTCAGAAGGGTGGGGTGTGGCAGTGTGAAAGCGCGGGCTTTCCTCTGGTTTCCCGCGCTGCGGGGCAGGGGGGTGGAGCTTGCGGTGGGGGCGGGGCCTCTACGGGTCTTCTTTCCCGCGCTGCAGCAATGCCAAGGAGGTGTGGCAAGAGGGGGATGACCCCAAGCCGGGAGGGGATAGGTTTTGGCGGGAGCTGCCGGGGTCAGCAGAAGTCAGCTGACTCACAGAAGTACCATAGAGGGTGCGCTGCGGCTAGGAGGGGTCCTAGCCTGGGGGGGGGGGGGGGGGGGTACCGGGTTGCTGCTGGAACGAATGCAGGCTTCATGGGGCGATTGTAGGGCCGCATCCCGGACCTGGAGGCAGGGGGCCTGATCATGGGGGGAGATTTTAACACAGTGCTGGATCCCACACTGGATTGGTCCAGTCCAAGGACGGGTAGGAGACCGGCGGCAGCCAAAGTGCTGAGGGGGTTTATGGACCAGATGGGAGGGGTGGATCCCTGGAGGTTTGGGAGACCGAGAGCGCGGGAGTATTCCTTTTTCTCTCATGTCCATAGGGTTTATTCCCGGATAGACTTTTTTGTCCTGAGCAGGGGATTGATCCCGAGGGTGCAGGATGCCGAGTATTCGGCCATAGCGATTTCGGACCATGCCCCGCACTGGGTTGATCTGGAGATGGGGGAGGCGCGGGACCAGCGCCCGCTCTGGCGCCTGGATGTGGGGATGCTGGCGGAGGAGGAGGTGTGTAAGAGGGTTCGGGGAAGTATTGAGGGGTATCTGGATACCAATGATACGGGGGAGGTCCAGGTGGAGATGGTCTGGGAGGCTCTGAAAGCAGTGATCCGGGGGGAGCTGATCTCCATCCGGGCCCACAGGGAAAGGAGGGAGAGGAAGGAGAGGGAGAGACTGGTGGGAGAGCTCCTGGATGTGGACAGGAGATACGCAGAGGCACCGGAGGAAGGGTTGCTGGGAGAACGGCGCAGTTTGCAGGCCAAATTTGACTTGTTGACCACCAGAAAGGCGGAGACACAGTGGAGGAGGGCGCAGGGCGCGGTGTATGAGTATGGGGAGAAGGCGAGCAGGATGTTGGCGCATCAGCTCCGTAGGCGAGATGCGGCTAGGGAAATTGGGGGAGTGAAGGATGGGGGTGGAAATGTAGTGCAGAAGGGGACAGAAGTAAACGGGGTCTTTAGGGACTTTTACGAGGGATTGTACCGGTCGGAACCTCCGAGGGGGAGAGAGGGGATGGAGAGCTTCATGAACAGGCTATGTTTCCCAAGGGTTCAAGAGAGGCTGGTAGAGGGGCTGGGGGCGCCGGTAAAGTTGGAGGAGCTAGTCAGGGGGATCGGGCAAATGCAGTCAGGTAAGGACTGGTAAAATATGTGGACCTGGTGGGTCCCCTGTTGGTGCGAACCTTCAATGAGGCATGGGAGGGGGGGGGCTTTGCCCCCGACGATGTCGCGGGCACTGATCTCTTTGATCCTAAAACGGGATAAGGACCCCTTGCAGTGCGGATCATATAGGCCTATCTCGCTCCTTAACGTAGACGCTAAGTTGCTGGCGAAGATCCTGGCTACCAGGATAGAGGATTGTGTGCCAGAGGTAATTCATGAAGATCAGACAGGATTTGTCAAGGGGCGGCAGCTCAACACGAATGTGCGGAGACTGCTCAATGTTATCATGATGCCGGCAGTGGAGGGGAAGGCGGAGATAGTGGTGGCGCTGGACGCAGAGAAAGCGTTTGATAGAGTTGAGTGGGGGTACCTGTGGGAGGTGCTGGAGAGGTTTGGATTTGGGGAGGGATTCATTAAATAGGTGAGGCTGCTTTACGCGGCGCCGATGGCGAGTGTAGTCACAAATGGAAGGAGATCGGAGTATTTTAGGCTTTATCGTGGGACCAGGCAGGGGTGTCCCCTGTCCCCCCTGCTCTTTGCACTGGCGATTGTACTGCTGGCCATGGCGTTGAGGGAGTCAGGGAAATGGAGGGGTCTGGTGCCGAGGGGGGGGGGGGGGGGGGGAGGAGCACCGGGTATCGCTGTATGCGGACGACCTGTTGTTATATGTGGCGGACCCAGAGGGGGGAATGCCGGGGGTGATGGAGCTGTTAGCGGAATTTGGGGGTTTCTCGGGCTATAAGCTGAACTTAGGAAAGAGCGAGGTATTTGTAGTGCACCCGGGAGATCAGGCGGAGGGAATCGGGAGGCTCCCCTTCAGGAGGGCAGTGAAGAGTTTCAGGTACCTGGGGGTGCAGGTGGCCAGAAGTTGGGGGGCTCTTCATAAGCTTAACTTCACCAGACTAGTGGAACAGATGGAGGAGGAATTTAAAAGGTGGGACATGGTGCCGCTATCGCTGGCAGGCAGAGTGCAATCCGTTAAAATGACGGTTCTCCCGAGGTTCTTGTTCCTCTTCCAGTGCTTGCCCATCTTTATCCCTAGGGCCTTTTTTAAGAGGGTGACCAGCAGCATCATGGGATTTGTTTGGGCGCATGGCACCCCGAGGGTGAAGAGGGTCTTCTTGGAACGGAGTAGAGATGGGGGGGGCTGGCGTTGCCCAACCTCTCGGGGTACTACTGGGCGGCCAACGTGTCGATGGTGCGTAAGTGGGTGATGGAGGGGGAGGGGGCAGCATGGAAACGGATGGAGAGAGCGTCCTGTGAGGATACAAGTCTGGGGGCCCTGGTAACGGCGCCATGGCCGCTCCCTCCCACGAGGTATACCACGAGTCCGGTGGTGGCGGCTACCCTCAAGATTTGGGGGCAGTGGAGGCGACACAGGGGAGAAGTGGGGGGCTCGATGGAGGCTCCGTTAAGGGGGAACCATAGGTTCGTCCCGGGGAACATGGATGGGGGATTTCAGGGATGGTATAGAGCGGGCATTAGGCAGCTGAGGGACCTGTTTATTGATGGGAGGTTTGCGAGCCTGGGGGAGTTGGAGGAGAAATTTGGGCTCCCCCCGGGGAACATGTTCAGGTATCTGCAGGTAAAGGCATTTGCTAGATGGCAGGTGGAGGGATTCCCTGCGCTCCCCGCGAGGCGGGTGAGTGACAGGGTGCTTTCGGGGGTCTGGGTCGGAGAGGGGAAGATATCTGATATCTACAAGCTTATGCAGGAGGCGGAAGAGGCGTCAGTAGAGGAGCTGAAAATGAAGTGGGAGGGGGAACTGGGGGAACAGATCGAAGACGGGACATGGGCTGATGCCCTGGAGAGGGTAAATTCTTCCTCCTCGTGTGCGCAGCTTAGCCTCATTCAATTCAAGGTGCTGCACCGGGCCCACATGACTGGGACGAGGATGAATAGGTTCTTTGGGGGTGAAGACAGGTGTGTCAGGTGCTCGGGGAGTCCAGCGAACCATGCCCATATGTTCTGGGCATGCCCGGCACTGGAGGAGTTCTGGAAGGGGGTGGCGAGGACGGTGTCGAGGGTGGTGGGATCCAGGGTCAAGCCAGGATGGGTACTCGCGATCTTTGGTGTTGGGGTAGAGCCGGGAGTGCAGGAGGCGAAAGAGGCCGGTGTGCTGGCCTTTGCGTCCCTAGTAGCCCAGCGAAGGATTTTGCTACAGTGGAAGGACGCGAGGCCCCCAAGCGTGGAGACCTGGATCAATGACATGGCGGGCTTCATTAAGCTAGAGAAGATCAAATTCGCCCTGAGAGGGTCGGTACAAGGGTTCATTAAACGGTAGCAACCTTTCCTCGACTTTCTGGCTCAACGATAGGGTACTGGGACAGTAGCAGCAGCAACCCGGGGGGGGGGGGGGGGGGACGTTGATTATGTTTGCTTATTTATTTAAATTTGATTTATTTAATTCTAATTTATGGTTACGTTCTCTTGTGGGGGGAGGGGGGGAGTGTGATACATGGGATGTTACGGTTTGGGGGGAATTGTGGGTGTTATGGGGCTGTTAGTTGCACATTACTGCTTGGTGCTATACTTGTTATATTTTTATATTTTCTGTAAAAAATCCCAATAAAAATTATTTTAAAAAAAAGAAAAAACTAGAAGCAGAGGACACCATCTCAGACCAAAGGGACGATCCTTTAAAACAGATGAGGAGGAATTTCTTCAGCCAGAGGGTGGTGAATCTGTGGAACTCTTTGCCGCAGAAGGCTGTGGAGGCCAAATCACTGAGTGTCTTCCCCACCAGGATGTCCAATCCTTCTATACCTCCATTCCCCACCAGGATGTCCAATCCTTCTATACCTCCATTCCCCACCAGGATGTCCAATCCCTCTATACCTCCATTCCCCACCAGGATGTCCAATCCCTCTATACCTCCATTCCCCACCAGGATGTCCAATCCCTCTATACCTCCATTCCCCACCAGGATGTCCAATCCCTCTATACCTCCATTCCCCACCAGGATGTCCAATCCCTCTATACCTCCATTCCCCACCAGGATGTCCAATCCCTCTATACCTCCATTCCCCACCAGGATGTCCAATCCCTCTCCCTCTATTCCCCACCAGGATGTCCAATCCCTCTATACCTCCATTCCCCACCAGGATGTCCAATCCCTCTATACGACCATTCCCCACCAGGATGTCCAATCCCTCAGACAGAGATAGATAGATTCTTGATTAATAAGGGGATCAGGGGTTATGGGGAGAAGGCAGGAGAATGGAAATGAGAAAAATATCAGCCAAGATTGAATGGCAGAGCAGACTCGATGGGCCGAGTGGCCAAACTCTACTCCTGTGTCTTATGGTCTAACATTATGTCAGCTTTGCCTCAGTGAACCTGATATTGAGTCATGGGTCTCATAATTACAACAAGACTCTCCTGGAGTGCAGATTGGGGGAGCGGACATTAATCGGAGTGGGGGTTGGGAGAGAATGCAGGTACAGAGCGATTAGACATCCTGGTGGGGAATGGGGGTATAGAGGGATTGGACATCCTGGTGGCGAATGGAGGTATGGAGGAATTGGACATCCTGGTGGGGAATGGAGGGAGAGGGATTGGACAGCCTGGTGGGGAATGGGGGTATAGAGGGGTTGGACACCCTGGTGGGGAATGGTCGTATAGAAGGATTGGACACCCTGGTGGGGTATGGAGTGGAAGGGATTGGACACCCTGGTGGGGGATGGAGGGAGAGAGGGATTCGACATCCTGGTGGGGAATGGGGGTATAGAGGGATTGGACATCCTGGTGGGGAATGGAGGTATAGAGGGATTGGACATCCTGGTGGGGAATGGGGGTATAGAGGGATTGGACATCCTGGTGGGGAATGGAGGTATAGAGGGATTGGACATCCTGGTGGGGAATGGAGGTATAGAGGGATTGGACAGACTGGTGGGGAATGGAGGTATAGAGGGATTGGACACCCTGGTGGGGAATGGAGGTACAGAGGGATTGGACATCCTAGTGGTGAATGGAGGTATAGAGGGATTGGACACCCTGGTGGGGAATGGAGGGAGAGGGATTGGACATCCTGGTGGGGAATTGGGGTATAGAGGGATTGGACATCCTGGTGAGGAATAGTCGTATGGAGGGATTAGACATCCTGGTGGGGAAATGGAGGTATAGAGGGATTGGACATCCTGGTGGGGAATAGAGGGAGAGGGATTGGACATCCTGGTGGGGAATGGAGGTATAGAAGGATTGGACATCCTGGTGGGGAATGGAGGTATAGAAGGATTGGACATCCTGGTGGGGAATGGGAGTATAGAGGGATTGGACACCCTGGTGGGGAATGGTCGTATAGAGGGATTGGACATCCTGGTGGGGAATGGAGGTAAAGAGGGATTGGACAGACTGGTGGGGAATGGAGAGAGAGGGATTGGACACCCTGGTGGGGAATGGAGGTATAGAGGGATTGGACATCCTGGTGGGGAATGGAGGTACAGAGGGATTGGACATCCTGGTGGGGAATGGAGGTATAGAGGGATTGGACATCCCAGTGGGGAATGGAGGTATAGAGGGATTGGACATCCTGGTGGGGAATGGAGGTATAGAGGGATTGGACATCCTGGTGGGGAATGGAGGTATAGAGGGATTGGACATCCTGGTGGGGAATGGAGGGAGAGGGATTGGACATCCTGGTGGGGAATGGAGGTATAGAGGGATTGGACAGACTGGTGGGGAATGGAGGTATAGAGGGATTGGACACCCTGGTGGGGAATGGAGGTACAGAGGGATTGGACAGACTGGTGGGGAATGGAGGTATAGAGGGATTGGACATCCTGGTGGGGAATGGAGGTACAGAGGGATTGGACATCCTGGTGGGGAATGGAGGTATAGAGGGATTGGACATCCTGGTGGGGAATGGAGGTATAGAGGGATTGGACATCCTGGTGGGGAATGGAGGGAGAGGGATTGGACATCCTGGTGGGGAATGGAGGTATAGAGGGATTGGACATCCTGGTGGGGAATTGTCGTATAGAGGGATTGGACATCCTGGTGGGGAAATGGAGGTATAGAGGGATTGGACATCCTGGTGGGGAATGGAGGTATAGGGGGATTGGACATCCTGGTGGGGAATGGAGGGAGAGAGGGATTGGACATCCTGGTGGGGAATTGTCGTATAGAGGGATTGGACATCCTGGTGGGGAATGGAGGTATAGAGGGATTGGACATCCTGGTGGGGAATTGTCGTATAGAGGGATTGGACATCCTGGTGGGGAATGGAGGTACAGAGGGATTGGACATCCTGGTGGGGAATGGAGGTATAGAGGGATTGGACATCCTGGTGGGGAATGGAGGTATAGAGGGATTGGGCATCCTGGTGGGGAATGGAGGTATAGAAGGATTGGACATCCTGGTGGGGAATGGAGGTATAGAAGGATTGGACATCCTGGTGGGGAATGGAGGGAGAGGGATTGGACATCCTGGTGGGGAATGGAGGGAGAGGGATTGGACAGCCTGGTGGGGAATGGTCGTATAGAGGGATTGCACATCCTGGTGGGGATGGAGGGAGAGGGATTGGACACCCTGGTGGGCGATGGAGGGAGAGAGGGATTGGACATCCTGGTGGGGAATGGGGGGATAGAGGGATTGGACATCCTGGTGGGGAATTGTCGTATAGAGGGATTGGACATCCTGGTGGGGAAATGGAGGTATAGAGGGATTGGACATCCTGGTGGGGAATGGAGGTATAGGGGGATTGGACATCCTGGTGGGGAATGGAGGGAGAGGGATTGGACATCCTGGTGGGGAATGGAGGTATAGAGGGATTGGACATCCTGGTGGGGAATTGTCGTATAGAGGGATTGGACATCCTGGTGGGGAATGGAGGTACAGAGGGATTGGACATCCTGGTGGGGAATGGAGGTATAGAGGGATTGGACATCCTGGTGGGGAATGGAGGTATAGAGGGATTGGGCATCCTGGTGGGGAATGGAGGTATAGAAGGATTGGACATCCTGGTGGGGAATGGAGGTATAGAAGGATTGGACATCCTGGTGGGGAATGGAGGGAGAGGGATTGGACATCCTGGTGGGGAATGGAGGGAGAGGGATTGGACAGCCTGGTGGGGAATGGTCGTATAGAGGGATTGCACATCCTGGTGGGGGATGGAGGGAGAGGGATTGGACACCCTGGTGGGCGATGGAGGGAGAGAGGGATTGGACATCCTGGTGGGGAATGGGGGTATAGAGGGATTGGACATCCTGGTGGGGAATGGAGGTATAGAGGGATTGCCATCCTGGTGGGGAATGGGGGTACACAGGGATTGGACATCCTGGTGGGGAATGGAGGTATAGAGGGATTGGACATCCTGGTGGGGAATGGAGGTATAGAGGGATTGGACAGACTGGTGGGGAATGGAGGTATAGAGGGATTGGACATCCTGGTGGGGAATGGAGGTATAGAGGGATTGGACATCCTGGTGGGGAATGGAGGTACAGAGGGATTGGACATCCTGGTGGGGAATGGAGGTATAGAGGGATTGGACACGCTGGTGGGGAATGGAGGGAGAGGGATTGGACATCCTGGTGGGGAAATGGAGGTATAGAGGGATTGGACATCCTGGTGGGGAATGGAGGTATAGAGGGATTGGACATCCTGGTGGGGAATGGAGGGAGAGGGATTGGACATCCTGGTGGGGAATGGAGGTATAGAGGGATTGGACATCCTGGTGGGGAATTGTCGTATAGAGGGATTGGACATCCTGGTGGGGAATGGAGGTATAGAGGGATTGGACATCCTGGTGGGGAATGGAGGTATAGAGGGATTGGGCATCCTGGTGGGGAATGGAGGTATAGAAGGATTGGACATCCTGGTGGGGAATGGAGGTATAGAAGGATTGGACGCACTGGTGGGGAATGGAGGTATGGAGGGATTGGACATCCTGGTGGGGAATGGAGGTATAGAGGGATTGAACACCCTGGTGGGGAATGGAGGTATAGAGGGATTGGACACACTGGTGGGGAATGGAGGGAGAGGGATTGGACATCCTGATGGGGAATGGGGGTATAGAGGGATTGGACATCCTGGTGGGGAATGGGGGTATAGAGGGATTGGACATCCTGGTGTAGAATTGAGCTATAGAGGGATTGGACATCCTGGTGGGGAATGGAGGTATAGAAGGATTGGACGCACTGGTGGGGAATGGAGGTATAGAGGGTTTGGACATCCTGGTGGGGAATGGAGGTATAGAGGGATTGGACATCCTGGTGGGGAAATGGAGGTATGGAGGGATTGGACACCCTGGTGGGGAATGGAGGTATAGAGGGATTGGACACACTGGTGGGGAATGGAGGTATAGAGGGATTGGACATCCTGGTGGGGAATGGAGGTATAGAGGGATTGGACATCCGGGTGTGGAATGGAGGTATAGAGGGATTAGACATCCTGGTGGGGAATGGAGGTATAGAGGGATTGGACACCCTGGTGGGGAATGGAGGTATAGAGTGATTGAACATTCTGGTGGGGAATGGAAGGACAGAGGGATTGGACATCCTGGTGGGGAATGGAGGGAGAGGGATTGGACATCCTGTTGGGGAATGGGAGTATCGGGGGATTAGATATCCTGATGGGGAATGGGAGTATAGGGGGATTAGATATCTTAGTGGGGAATGGGGGTTTAGAGGGATTGGATATCCTGGTGGGGAATGGGGGTATAGAGGGATTGGACATCCTGGTGGGGAATGGAGGTATAGAGGGATTGGACATCCTGGTGGGGAATGGAGGTATAGAGGGATTGGACATCCTGTTGGGGAATGGGAGTATAGAGGGATTGGACACCCTGGTGGGGAATGGAGGTATAGAGGGATTAGATATCCTGTTGGGGAATGGACGTATAGAGGGATTAGATATCCTGGTGTTGAATGGAGGTATAGAGGGATTGGATATCCTGGTGGGGAATGGGGGTATAGAGGGATTGGACATCCTGGTGGGGAATGGAGGTATAGAGGGATTGGACATCCTGGTGGGGAATGGAGGTATAGAGGGATTGGACATCCTGTTGGGGAATGGGAGTATAGAGGGATTGGACACCCTGGTGGGGAATGGAGGTATAGAGGGATTAGATATCCTGTTGGGGAATGGACGTATAGAGGGATTAGATATCCTGGTGTTGAATGGAGGTATAGAGGGATTAGATATATGGTGGGGAATGGGGGTATAGAGGGATTAGATATCCTGGTGGGGAATGGGGGTATAGAGGGATTAGATATCCTGTTGGGGAATGGGAGTATAGGGGGATTAGATATCCTGATGGGGAATGGGGGTATAGAGGGATTAGATATCCTGTTGGGGAATGGGAGTATAGGGGGATTAGATATCCTGGTGGGGAATGGAGGTATAGAGGGATTAGATATCCGCAGGAAAGAGGAGGTTGTTAGAGCTGGGGAATTGGAGGTTGTTGATGTGATGTAGGGCCAGACAACCCCACCCGGCTTGTTGGCGGGTTTGATGACTATGTCAGGCTTGGACCTGAAAGAGCGGAGAGCAGCCAGTTCAGAAGGTGGCAGATCAGAGTGGGGATGAGCAGAGAAAGTGAGATGGTCAATGTCAGGCCGACAGTTCTTAATGAAAAGATGAAGAGCAGGTAAGCGGCTGGAGGGAGGGGTGTAGGTGGAGGGAGATTAGTGGAGGCTACTGGAGGGCTATGAAGATGGATTGTTTTCTGAAAAGTGAGAGGTGGCCAGAGACTTAATTAGGCAGTTTACCTATTGGACAGTATCTCACAACTGAATCTCCTGGAGAGAGCTGCATAGGAGAGTCCAGGGCTGAGCAGTGCTAGTGTCAGCTCTGTACAGAGCTCTAGGGCCTTTGGCTAACTGCCTAAAGAGAAGAAAAAGTCGTATAAAGATGATTTCTTCAGGTATGGTTTTGCCAATTGTACCAATGCAAATAAGGATGCAAAGCCCATGTGTATTATGATGTGGAGATGCCGGCGTTGGACTGGGGTGAGCACAGTAAGAAGTCTTACAACACCAGGGTAAAGGTGTCTGTTTGAAACAAACCTGTTGGACTTTAACCTGGTGTTGTAAGACTTCTAAATGTGTATTATATGCAGGGATGTACTGGAAAATATCATAAATTTCAGATTTTGAGAGAAATGATGGTTGAAAAATGTATTTTGAGGTTGAGACCCCAAAGTCAGTTATTAACTTATAGTTGACTCCAAATTAAAAGACTACAGTGTGGTACCTGACCTGTGACAACACATTAAAAACACGGCAAAAATCGATGAGTCTGTTGGCATTCTGAAGTAGCATCTCCCAGGAGTGTCCAGTGCTGAGTAAAACAAGCATTTTGTTGGCATGGACAGAAAAATTTATTTGAGAATTACAGTTCCCTTTGACATAAAACAGGCAGGAAAAAAATAATCTGAAAGATTATGTTTGTAACAGAGAGATCTATAATAGTCTGTGAATCTGATCCAGTCAGACTGTGCTTGGAGTCTGAAACATCAGTGCAGCCTGAAACTGAGTCTGATTTACCATATCTGATGCAATGAGCAGTGATCCATAGTCTCGCGAGAATCCAATGTTCCGAATTGGTGTCGCTGCTGACCAGCATTCCTCAACTTCCACTTCTTCCGGCTTCACCTTGATACAATACAGAGTTCCATCCTGCCAAATACATTACACTGAGTTATCAGCCTACAGACACAGATGTGTGCAATGCTTTGATGTTTTCAACATCTCAGGCAAGAATCTTCCTGACTCCCCCTACCCACCTCGAGGATGAAAATCCAGGCCATTGTGTCTGTCTTCATCGAGGAAGATACTAGAAATTTCCAAGAAATAATACTGAACTAGTACAACATAGCAGTGGTGAAATTAATGGGACTGAAAGTTGGTAAATACTAGAATCTGTTATAAAGGATGTGATAACTGGACTTTTAGAAAATAATGATCTGATTTGTCAGAGCTAACGTATATTTATGAAAGGAAAATAATGTTTGATAAATCTATTGGAGTTTTTTGAGGTCATTGTGAGCACAATTGATCAAGGAGAAGCAGTGAATGTGGTATATTTGGATTTTCAGAAGGCTTTTGATAAGGTCGCACCCAGAGGGTTATTAAAAAAATGTAAGCACATGTCTTGAGAGTAATATTCTGGCACGAATTGAGGATTGGTTAATGGAATTAACAGAGAGTAGGAATAAATGGATTATTCCCAGGTTGGCAGGCTCTGACCCCAGGGGTACTGCGACAATTAGTACTTGGGCCCCACCTGTTCACAATCTATAATCAATGATTTTGATAAGGGGACCACCAAGTACAATTTTTCCAAGTTTGCTAATGAGACAAAACCAGGTGGAATGTGAGTTGTAAGGAGAACACAAAGAGGCTTCATAAGGATTTGGAATTTTCCAGTCATTCCCATCAATGGGATCTTCGAGTCCTGCCACCGACAAACCCCACCAAATTCTCTACCCCAGAGGACTGTGGAAGCTCAGCCACTAAGAACGTTTAAGACAGAAATCGATAGATTGCTAGACAATAATGACATCACGGGGCATGGGGTTCGTGTGGCAAAGAGGCGTTGAGGTAGAAGTTTAGCCATGATTCAGTTGAATGGCACAGGTAACTTTGGTTCAAGGGGCTAAATGACCTGTTCCTGCTCCTGTGAAACTGGTCATACACATTGTGGAGTATGGGGTAAATGACATTATTCTGAAATAAGTACCGTTCCAGCTGTAAACAGTCCCTTTGGGTGGATGGCCAGGGTATTCACTGTGCACGGCTTTAACGCTGGATAGACACTCATCGAAATCTTGGACGGTGACAGATTCCTCAACAAGTTGTCTAGACAATTACACAACAAGATTTTGTGATTAGCCACAGTAGGATAACAATACATGACTACAAAGTAACCCCTTGAGAACTTGAGAAACGGCAAGCCTCCATCTTTGATGGCAGCAGGGTAGCATGGCGGTTAGCATAAATGCTTCACAGCTCCAGGGTCCCAGGTTCCATTCCCGGCTGGGTCACTGTCTGTGCGGAGTCTGCACGTCCTCCCCGTGTGTGTGTGGGTTTCCTCCGGGTACTCCGGTTTCCTCCCACAGTCCAAAGATGTGCGGGTTAGGTGGATTGGCCATGCTAAATTGCCCTTAGTGTCCTAAAAAATAAGGTTAATGGGGGGGGGGGTTACTGGTATAGGGTGGATACGTTGGCTTGAGTAGGGTGATCATTGCTCGGCACAACATCGAGGGCCGAAGGGTCTGTTCTGTGCTGTACTGTTCTATATCTATATCTATATCTGAGTTCCAGATGAGACATTAAACTGGCACAGTGACTGAGATGTACGTATGACACTACATGAAGAATTTCTCCCTGGTCTGCTGGTGAACATTCTTCCCTCAGCAAGGTCCATAAAATACATTGTCTGTATCTCATTTGGGTTTGTAGAATCAAGGTGAGCACAAAACGGCTGCTATATCTGTCTTTGAAACAAACACTGCACTTCAAAAAGAATCCCGTTTACATGTCAAGCTTATGGGTTGTGTTATGATATTATAAATACATTTCTCTTTCTGATTCAAACATTAACCTGTCTGTTCATAAACATAAACCCATCCCAGAATCTCCTGCAATAGTTTCAGATTTACACCTTCCAGGTTTTACACATTATATCGCAGAGTTGGCATTAATTTCCCGCTCTATCCCCAGATTTCTTGATGCCATGACTATCGAGAAATCTATTAATTTCCTCTCCACATTGATGCAGGTGACTACCTGGAGCCCCAGGACTGTCTGACGGACATCTCAGCAACTGTTGAGAAAGTACTTAATACCGAAAGGTTTGGGGTTAATTGAACACCCTGGGCTGGATTCTCTGATTTTCGGTCTGAGTGCCAAGGCCGGCGTTGGAACTGTGGCGTTTTACGACGTGGCCGTTCATGCGGTAGCACCGTACAACATGGCACCGGCCGTGAGCAGACCTGACCTGCCAGATAGTGCCTCCTAAACCCCGCCTCTCCATACCTGCAACACCCCTCACCAGTCACCCCAGCCCCCGACAAAGCCCCCGCGTCCAGTGGAACGGCTCCACACACACCCCCCCCCCCCCCCGACTGTGGTGGCACTGGACACAGTCTACAGCCCCCACACGAGGTTGAGGAAAACTCAGAGCACAAGTAATCCACGCAAGGGCTGCACGGTGGTGCAGTGGGTTAGCATTGCAGCCTCACGGCGCCGAGGTCCCAGGTTCAAATCCCGGCCCTGGGTCACTGTCCGTGTGGAGTTTGCACATTCTCCCCGTGTCTGCGTGGGTTTTGTCCCCATAACCCAAAGATGTGCAGAGTAGGTGGATTGGCCATGCTAAATTGCCCCTTCATTGGAAAAAATGAATTGGGTACCCTAAAGTTATGAAAAAAAGAAAAAAAAACAAGTGATCCACCCGATCGGGAAGTTGGCCCATTGGGGGAGGAGCATCAGGGGGAGGGCCTTCTGGTGACGTTCTGAGGCCGTCCCAACAGCGTGTGGCATTACCAATGGCGCCGTTTCGGAGGGGGCAGAGCATCGGAAAACAGGCACCGCCCTTGATTTTGCCGTCAATGGGGATTCTCCACCCCATCAGGATGTTGCCTGGTATGGCGGGAAAATCTTATGAGGAAAGGCTGATGGACTTGAGGTTGTTTTCGTTAGAGAGAAGAAGGTTAAGAGGTGACTTAATAGAGGCATGCAAAATGATCAGAGGGTTAGATAGGGTGGACAGCGAGAGCCTTCTCCCGCGGATGGAGGTGGCTAGCACGAGGGGACATAGCCTTAAATTGAGGGGTAATAGATATAGGACAGAGGTCAGAGGTGGGTTTTTTACGCAAAGAGTGGTGAGGCCCTGGAATGCCCTACCTGCAGCAGTAGTGAACTCGCCAACATTGAGGGCATTTAAAAGTTTATTGGATAAGCATATGGATGATAAGGGCATAGTGTAGGTTAGATGGCCTTTAGTTTTTTTCCATGTCGGTGCAACATCGAGGGCCGAAGGGCCTGTACTGCGCTGTATCGTTCTATGTTCTATGTTCTATCACCGATTATGGTATTGGCGTCGGGCAACTGAGAATCCCGCCCCCTCAATCATCACGCCTTCCGCCTGCCTCTAACCCCTGACAGGTGAATAACTCAGAGAAAACTGACAAGAGCAAACCTGCGGCAATTCAGAGAGCAGTGACAGTGTTCAATGGCCAGATTAACACTAAGTTTTTGATCTTCCCGATCTATGCTTATCTGAGTGATCTATGGGCAGCACGGTGGTGCAGTGGTTAGCACTGTTGCTTCACAGCTCCAGGGTCCCAGGTTCGATTCCCAGCTTGGGTCACTGTTTGTACGGAGTCTGCACGTTCTCCCCGTGTCTGACTTGGTTTCCACTTTCCTCCCACAATTCCCGAAAGACGTGCTGTTAGGTGAATTGGACATTCTGAAATCTCCCTCTGTGTACCCGAACAGGCGCCGAATGTGGCGACTAGGGGCTTTTCACAGTAACTTCATTGCAGTGTTAATGTAAGCCTACTTGTGACAATAAAGATTATTATTATACTTCTACAAAGCAGTATTTGCTGTTCATTGATTCTGGTCATCTTCTGGGATGAGTTAAAAACATTAGAAATAGGAGCACGAGTAGAATATACAGCCCTCTCCATGCGTCCCTCACCACTCAATAATTCTCACCACTCTCCATACGAACATATGAATTAGAGGCTGGAGGAGGTCACTCGGACAGTTGTGTCTGCTCCACCATTCAATACTATCCACACTCCTATCTACCCCGGTAACCTTTCACCCTCATGCTTATCACAAATCTATCTACTTCTGCCTTAAAGATGCCCAAAGATTCTGCCTCAACCGCCTGTTGAGGAAGAGTTCCAAAGTTTCTCAACCCTCAGAATTCTTTTTTTCTCATCTCAGTCTTATACGAATGACCCCTTTACTTTTAAACAGTGACATCCTAGTTCTAGATTCTCCCATAAGAGGAAACGCCATCTCCATGTCCACTCTGAGAAGACCCCCCCCTGGGGTGTGCTGTTCGATCGAATTGCCTCTCACTCTTCTAGATTCCAGCGGATACCAGTCTAGCCTGTCCGAACTTTCCTCGTAAGACAATCCGGCCATTCCTGTTATTGATCTAGTAAACCTTCTGTGAACCGTTTCCGATGCATTTACATCTCGATTTCCAAAGAGACCAAAATCTCTCAATCTCAGCATTAAATATACTCAACAATGCAGCCTTCACAGGCCTAACTGATCTATCCATTATCCTGAGATTGTGTCCCTGTGTTCTGAATTTCCCAGCTCGGAAGCACAACCTCTCAGTGTCAATCTTGTCAAGTCTCTCTGAATCTTCCGTCAATTCTGGCACCAAATATATAATAATAATCTTTATTATTGTCACAAGTAGGCTTACATTAACACCGCAATGAAGTTACTGTGAAAATCCCCTAGTCACCACATACCGGTGCCTGTTCGGAGGGAGAGTTCAGAATGTCCACATTACCAAACAAGCAAGTCTTTTGGGTCTTCTGGGAGGAAACTGGAGCACCCGGAGGAAACCCACGCAGACACGGGGAGAACATGCAGACTCCGCACAGTGACCCAAGCCGGGAATCGAACCTTGGACCCTGGAGCTGTGAAGCAACAGTGCTAACCACTGTGCTAGCGTGACGCCCTCCCCTCACCATCAACATTCCATAGGGACAGTTCCCTCCATCACATCCTGGTCCACTCCCCGATCACCCCAACACCTCATCCCCTTCCCACAACACCTTCCTGTGCAATTGTAGGGAGTCAAACGCCTGCCCCTTTACTTTCTCCCTCTTCACCACTCAAGGCACAGCCACACCTTCCAGGTGAAGCAGCCTTTCAGTTGCATTTCGTTTAATTTGGCCTCCCAATGACTGGCCACTGGGCAGGGCACAGACATTTGTGCCGATTCACTGACTACCAGCCAAGTCCATCAAAGTGAGTCATCACTGATGTCAGCCTAAAACAGCACAGCCTTCTGGAATCTGCTTGTCTGAATTAAAGGCTGCGTACAGGCTGATTCTATGCCTTAATGATACAGACGGCATTGAAGTCACAGGTCCGGAGGGGGGATCTGCTGAAATTCTTGATGCCTGAAAAGGTCAAATTTGAACTGAGGGGAAGGATGGAGGGGTTCTACAATTCATGGGTGCCGTTCATTTTGCACTTTCAATAATTGTATCACATTGTACATTCGGAGGGTTGGGTCTGGGAGGGTTGGGGGAGGGGGGCTGTATGTGTTAATGGTGACTATGGGTGATTCTTGATTCCTTTTTGTTATTTGTTTATGTTAACATGCGGGCTAATGTTTGGGGTTTGGGGGGGAGGATGGAATTGTTGTTATTGATATGGGGATTGATATTACATTCGTGACTGATTATTGTTTATTGTTGGGTGTAAATTTGGGAGAAAATGTGAAAAAGGCGGAGAATAAAAAAATATTTTTTTTAAAGTCTCAGGTCCGTGGATCAACTTGGTAATGATAAAAATAAAGGAAAGGGGAGATAAGGGAATGAACAGAAGCAAGCAGGAAGGACCCTTACAGTATGATGCACCCAAGTTGTTGTGAGCTCTAGAATTTTATAGTTTCATGCTTATTAAAAAATATGCTGCCTTCTATTCTTACCGCCAAAGTGAATATCCACACATTATCCACATTATACATTTAGAAACCCTACATAGAATCCCTACAGTGCAAAAGGAGGCCATTTGGCCCATCGAGTCTGTATCTACCCTTCGAATGAGCACTCCGCTCAAATTGACAATTGTCTCCCCCGCCCTATCCCCAGAATCCCAGAACCTAACCAGCACATCTTTGGGCTGTGGGAGGAAATTGGAGCATCCGGAAGAAACCCACGCAGACACAGGGAGAATGTGCAAACTCCACACAGTCACCCGAGGCTGGAATTGAGCCCGGGTCCCTGGTGCTGTGTGGCAGCAGTGCTAACCACTGGGCCCCGGTGCCATCCCAAACTCCATTTGGCCAAACTCTATCCAGTCTCCATCCAAAATAAATGGTTGAATTTTAGTGTCTCGATTGAAACAAAACATCTTACCTGTGGCAAACTGTTCAGTGTCTGGAGCAGCCAATACCACAGCTTTATGCAACTCAGAATCTACCAGTAAAAGATGTCCGCTTTTACAGCCCACGTATAAATCAGAGGTTGGGGTCCAGCAGACAGACACGGGCTGAACCACTGGTGTCCGCATTTCACGAGGCTTCAGGAAAAGGGAAAAACAAAGCGGAGGAGATGATGAATAAGAAACCTGCAGTAAGTGTCAGGCAAGTCATTCTTTTTGTTCAGACGAAAATTCCAACTCATCATTTTCTCAGGATCACTCAGGAATACGACAGCATGGATCCAGATAGGGCAGGGTTACATAGAAACACAGAAACTAGGAACAGGAGGAGGCCATTCAGCCCTTCGAGGCCGTTCCGCCATTCATGAACATGGCTGATCATCCAACTCAATAGCCTAATCCCGCTTCCTGCCCATGTCACAGAATTACAGGATACTACGGTGCAGAAGAGGCCCTTCGGCCCATCGAGTCTGCACTAACGCATGAAAACCCCTGACCTGTCCACCTTATCCCATTTGCCAGTACTTGGCCCATAGCCTGCAATGTTATAACGTTGCCAAGTCCTCATCCAGGTACTTTCTAAAGGATGTGAGGATCCCACCTCTACCAGTGCGTTCCAGACCGTCACCACTCTCCCACCCCTCACCTTGAGCATGTGTCCCCTCATAACTAACCCTTCAGCGAAAACCAGTCATACGAAAGAAGATGTAGTGAAGAAGGCGTCTATCGCCTGGGTGATGTACTGGTGTGCAGTCACCTGTGAAATGCTGCAAAGGTTCTCACTGATGAAAGTCTGTGGCCACCTGCAATCTCTTTTGACATTAGTTCACAGTCATGTCCAGGTATCTTCACTGCTGCGTGCTAATCCTGTGTTTACTGTAGTATCTCCTTCACCCCTTGGCCCCTCATTCCTCTCCATTTCCGAGGGTTCAGTTGCACCCTCCCTGATGCTCAGGCGGAGGGCACACAGCCTTGCCCACTCCTCCGCTGCCCACATGGTACCAGGAGGCTGACAACCCCTAAACTGTGATGGGCTGTTGTCACTTTAACTTCAAAACGATACCCCGCACTTTAACCTATGAAAATCATGGATACTTTAAAAACTTTTCTCCAAGACTCACTCCCAACATGATCCTTGTTTGCCTGCAGCTGGTCCGATTCGGAATTCCAGAAGCTCATCGGGAGATTCCAAATTGTGGTAGTGTCGGATTTTGTTTACAAGCCATTAACAACTTTAATTGGAGTGGTTCGCAGTGTGGGCGAGTTCGAAGGCCCACGCTCCACAACCGCCCAAACCCTTGGGAAAATCAGCGGCGCTGGAGCCAGAGACTGGACATTCAGCCAGACTGCATTGCTGCCATTTTCCAGGTCAATCATCTCCAGCCCAAACCCAGCCTGGATTGGCCTTGATCAGATATCTCATCCAATCAGAAATCTGCACACGTGCCGCCAGCGATATCCATCAGAAGCGACAACAATTGTCCAATCACAGCTAACTGTTGTTCTTAACCCGAGTACAGCCTCCACACTGAGTGCATGAGAAATCTGAGCGAGAGTTCCACACTGAGCTCAGGACAATGCACACATTTTACTGCAGAGTACCCATCAGCTGCAGGAACTTCAGATAATCTTCTCATTTCTAATTCAGACTGTGATTCCCCAAATGTTAGTCTGGTTCAAACTGGCTAATTCATGGCAAATACTCATGTCACCGGGGTCCACCTAGTTCCCCCTCTGCCATCTCGGTAGTCACACAGTCAAAGTTAACTCTGTTTCTCTCTCCGCAGATGTTTCCAGGCCTGCTGAGTTTAGCCAGCATGTTTCAGCTTTTATTTCTCTATGTTGATACAGACCCAGGCACAAAAGCTCCCAGTGGTGAAGAGCTTTGGCAACCATTGGCCCAACGTCACCTGTTCCTTTCAAGCTTGCTCCTCCCATCACACATCATGTCTGTAAATACTCAGATACAGGATTCCAAAATGTTGTGAAATGCACAGCAGGTGTCAAACTGGGGACATTCCTGGTATCTGTGATTCAAGGATGTTAACCTTGGAGCTCCTGCTTCATGTACAACCTGGGCACTGGCTGTAATAATTGGACTTAGCATCATTAGCTGGGAAAGACAGAGCAGCCACTAACTGCTAAGAAGCGACTCTTGCTCGGAAACATGCATACGGAAAGATTCTGGGAAAAGTAGTGAGGGGAATGGAACTAATTTAATAGCTCTAACAGTTAGCACATTTCTGAGAGTCCACTTGCAACCCCTTCTCAGGCGGACTGCACACAGCAGTCAAAGGGCTTTGTGCTGTGCTCTGAGATTCTACGATATGTTAACACCCAATAATGTATGACTCAGGGTGAGCTAAGATGCACAAGAAGTTGAACAAACACCTGAAGCAACTTACAACAAACATGTTGGCCATCTTTCCCACGAGACCCGCCTGGGCTGATAATAACATCTTTGGGCCGTAGTAGGTTAATGCATTGCTGTCTGGACCCATTCCCACATCCTCAGGAACGGCTACAGATCCATCTTCTGCTGGGAGCTTTATATTTCTGCAGATAAAAATAACAAAAGGGTTGGCATTAATATTTTTGAGTTGGCAATATCCTGATTTACTCAATGCATTGAGGTATGTCTCAAACTGCCAGCTGATGCACAGGAATTCGTGTACTGACTATTCCTTCGCTTCCTGTGGGAAATATAAGTGGGGCTCATTTCAACATGACCTGCCCAATGGGAACTGATAGAATCAGATCTGGTGGTGTGGAGAAACAAAGCAGAGGCCCAATCAGATCTGTTGGATTCCCACTTGGGGAGCAGTGATAAAGTTACCGAAAGATCTCAGTTCGTTGTTTCCCAATAGTGGGTTTGGAAACTCTAAAGAGGACAGCAAACTAATCGGATTGAAGACTTGTGCTCCAGAACTTGCCGCACTCCTAGCCAAGCTGTTCCAGTACAGCTACAACGCTGGCATCTACCCGGCAATGTGGACCCAGGTGTGTCCTGTACACAAGAAACAGGACAAATCCAACCCAGCCAATTCCCGCCCTATCAGTCTTCTCTCCATCATCAGCAAAGTGAGGAAAGGAGTCATCAACAGTGTTATCAAGTGGTACTTACTCAGCAATAACCTGCTCACATACAGTCAGTTTGGGCTCTGCCAGGGTCACTCAGCTCCTGACCTCATTACAGCCTTGGTTCAAACATGGGCAATAGAGTTAAATGCCAGGGGTGAGGTGAGAGTGACTGCCCTTGACATTAAGGCAGCATTTGACCGAGTGTGGCATCAAGGAGCCCCAGCTGAATTGGAGTCAATGGGAATCAGGGGGAAATCTCTCCGCTGGCTGGAGTCAGACCCGGCACAAAGGAAGATGGTTGTGGTGGTTGGAGGTCAATCATCTCAGCTCCAGGACGTCACTGCAGGAGTTCCTCAGGGTAGTGTCCTCGGCTCCAACCATCTTCAGCTGCTGCATCAATGACCTCCCTTCCAACATAAGGTCAGAAGTGGGGATGTTTGCGGATGACTGCACAATGTTCAGCACCATTCACAACTCCCAAGATACTGAAGCAGTCCATGTCCCATTGCAGCAAGACCTGGACATTATCCAGGCTCGGGCTGACAAGTGGCAAGTTACATTCGCGCCACACAAGTGTCAGCCAATGACCATCTCCTACAAGAGAAAATCTAACTATCGCCCATTGACATTCAATGGCATTACCATCGCTGAATCCCCCACCATCAACAACCCGGGGGTTACCATTGATCAGAAACTGAATTGGTCTAAGCATATAAATTCTGTGACTACCAGAGCAGGTCAAAGGCTGGGAATCCTACAGCCTGTCAACCATCTACAAGACACAAGTCAGGAGTATAATGGAACACTCTCCACTTGCCGGGATGAGTGCCGCTCCAACAACACTCAAGAAGCTCAACACCATCCAGGACAAAGCAATCCCGCTTGATTGCTCCCCTTCTCCCTCATTATACCCGAACAGGCGCCAGAATGTGGTGACTAGGGGCTTTTCACAGTAACTTCATTACAATGTTAATGTAAGCCTACTTGTAGCAATAATAAAGGTTATTGTTAGATAATTTGGACATTCTGAACTCTTCCACAAACATTCAAACCCTCCATCACTGACGCACAGTGGCAGCCGTATGTACCATCTACAAGATGCACTGCAGGAACTCACCAAGGCTCCTTAGTCAGCACCTTCCAAACTGATGACCATTACCATCTAGAAGGACAAGAGCAGCAGATACCTGGGAACCCCACCACCTGGAGGTTCTCCTCCAAGTCACTCACCACCCTGACTGGGAAATATATCGGCCGTTCCTTCACTGTCATTGGGGAAAAATCCTGTAACCCCTCCCTTTTGGGTGGGGTTACTGGGTTATGGGGATAGGGTGGAGGTGTTGACCTTGGGTAGGGTGCTCTTTCCAAGAGCCAGTGCAGACTCGATGGGCCGAATGGCCTCCTTTTGCACTGTAAATTCTATGATTCTCTGAAATGCTGACCTAACCAGTGACACCCACATCCCGTAAATGAATTTTTAAAATATAACTGCACCCTGAAGGTGTAGCCCAGGTTTGATGGGTTGAGGCTTTCTTGCTGTGCTGTGAGATTCTATAATGACATGACTCTTACAGCGTATTTATGTTGCTCTGTACTGTGGCCATTTGTTTCAACTGGGGCAGCAGGGTAGCATGGTGGTTAGCATAAATGCTTCACAGCTCCAGGGTCCCAGGTTCGATTCCTGGCTGGGTCACTGTCTGTGTGGAGTCTGCACATCCTCCCCGTGTCTGCGTGGGTTTCCTCCGGGTGCTCCGGTTTCCTCCCACAGTCCAAAGATGTGCGGGTTAGGTGGATTGGCCATGATAAATTGCCCGTAGTGTCCTAATAAAAGTAATGTTAAGGGGGGGGGGTTGTTGGGTTACGGGTATAGGGTGGACACGTGGGTTTGAGTAGGGTGATCATGGCTCGGCACAACATTGAGGGCCGAAGGGCCTGTTCTGTGCTGTACTGTTCTATGTTCTATGTTCTATGTTCTATGGTTTTCTTCAACACTAAGTCCAAGATGATATATTTAAGCGGGTGTCATCTGGCCGGACAGTCTGCCCCTCTTCCCTGGCTTTATTCGCAGCCTGGTGTCCCTGGCGAGGGAGCATGTGGCACACTCGAGGCTTTCAATACCCAGTGGGAACCGCACGGGTTGGACTATTTCATCCACCGCAGTTTTCACATTTTGATTGAATGTTTTTAAGTTTGAGTTCCTCTTTGTTCTTTTTGGGCTGTGCTCCTTTTAGGGACGGCCCCCTTTTAATTTATCCCTCAGTTCATTTCTGTTCTTCTATTTAGTTGATTGGGCTCTAAAATAAAACATTGAGTAAGCAATTGTCCCCAGCCAATAGGATCCAGGCAGGCTACAACACAAACCATTAATTTAATCGATGCCACTTACGTTTGCTTTAAGATGTGGAAGTCGTCACTTTGCTCAATATTCCACAGCAACAGGCACTCCTCACTGGCCAGGCACAGCTGGCGTTTATTCATGGGGTTGAAGCTGAGAACAGTGGGCTGCATTCCCAGGATGGACTCGCTGCAGAGACGGACCCTGCTTTCCCAGTTCCTTGTGAAAGGAAATAAAAACAGAGGAACAGACTCAGCAAAACGTCATCATTCTTTCAGAGAGCAAAGATACCTGCAACCAAAATGTTGACGGTGAGGGATTTTCCCAGCTGCAAACCTCAGATCTGAGCCAGGGTTTTCCAAACAC
The DNA here is from genome assembly GCF_902713615.1 of Scyliorhinus canicula. NCBI lineage: Eukaryota > Metazoa > Chordata > Chondrichthyes > Carcharhiniformes > Scyliorhinidae > Scyliorhinus > Scyliorhinus canicula. The sequence continues at coordinate 1,990,876 of NC_052161.1, forward strand.
CAGAGGCGGGATTCTCCGGCCCAGCAGCCGGCCAATTGGGTTTCTTGTGTGGCACCCCCACACCGTTGGGATATCCACGGGTATGAGTGCATTGCCGGCGCAGCAGGGGATCCCACCGACAGAGAATCCAGCCCAGGAGCGTAGCCACTGCAAGACAAGGTGATCACAACACAGTCCCGCGCTGCTCCTGATACGGAACTGGGAAAGGGATAATAAACCAGAATGAGCTTGACTAGACATTGTAGCCAGTCTAGACTCTGTAGCGGACAGCACTGCCAGTCAGTGCACACTGACCCTGGTGTACACACTGTGTCATGATATTCCAGACCCACCAATGGTGCGATATTCCAGACCCACCGATGGTGCGATATTCCAGACCCACCGATGGTGCGATATTCCAGACCCACCGATGGTGCGATATTCCAGACCCACCGATGGTGCGATATCCCAGACCCACCGATGGTGCGATATTCCAGACCCACCAATGGTGCGATATTCCAGACCCACCGACGGTGCGATATTCCAGACCCACCGATGGTGCGATATTCCAGACCCACCGATGGTGCGATATCCCAGACCCACCGACGGTGGATATTCCAGACCCACCGACGGTGCGATATTCCAGACCCACCGATGGTGCGATATCCCAGACCCACCGATGGTGCGATATTCCAGACCCACCGATGGTGGATATTCGGATCCCAAGCTGGCACAATATTCCATTCCCACTGATGCCGCCTGGGTATCCCGGTGACGAGGGGCACAGTCAATGGGAAATCCTGTTGACAATGGCGGGACCAGGAAATCCCGCTGGCAGATCGCCACTGCCGCCAAATATCACCCAGAGGTTTGCTTAGTAAATCCAGCCCAAGGTTCCCACTAATTATTAGAGAAGATTCTTGTTTTTAATCCTGTAATTTATTAGAGATGATAAAAATGGTGTTGAATACACCACATTTGTCTAAAGATAGAAACTTCATTCTGATCATTAAATCAACCTTTCAGATACCAAAAGCTCCCTCTGTCCCTCCACGCTGTCCCCATCAAACACTCCCAGGACAGGTACAGCACGGGGTTAGATACAGAGTAAAGCTCCCTCTACACTGTCCCCATCAAACACTCCCAGGACAGGTACAGCACGGGGTTAGATACAGAGTAAAGCTCCCTCTACACTGTCCCCATCAAACACTCCCAGGGCAGGTACAGCACGGGGTTAGATACAGAGTAAAGCTCCCTCTACACTGTCCCCATCAAACACTCCCAGGACAGGTACAGCACGGGGTTAGATACAGAGTAAAGCTCCCTCTACACTGTCCCCATCAAACACTCCCAGGACAGGTACAGCACGGGGTTAGATACAGAGTAAAGCTCCCTCTACACTGTCCCCATCAAACACTCCCAGGACAGGTACAGCACGGGGTTAGATAGAGTACAGCACCATCATTTTTTCCTGGTCATGCTCTTTAACTTGACTGATCCAATGTGACATTCGCATGCATATGACAAGTAATATCATGCGAATTACGAGCAAGATTTATAAAATACCAGTTTATGCTGCACACCAAACCATCCTCCTTAATGTTCCTTAAACCCTTCAGGCAGAGAGCATTTCCGTACATTGCTGATTCCTGAATTCAAACCAGATTTAGCGGTAAAACTGATGGACCAGATACTACAAAACCCTGAGCTATTGTGTGGCTGTGTGTAAAATTAACCCGGTCAAATCCTGGAGGAGGCGGTCAAACAGAAAGTGTGATTACATGGAATATCCAGGACTGAAACACACTGTGAGATTTATACCCCACACAGGCCTCCGATCAACACCTCCTTACATTCAGATTAGTCTTCAGTCCTTCCCCTGCTTCCTATTCAATGCTTCGCTATTATTCCGCTCTACTCCCAGGGCTAACGGGTATCATATTCTATCACCATTCTGCAGTGGAATTCAATATCTTTAAAAGGCAACTTACCAGATGGTAAGACTGAATTCTGGGATTGAGGAGAAGCTGGCAAAGTAGGAACCTGTGTAGCTGAATTCCAGTAGCGTGTATTCCAACTCTGCCCCTTCTGAAAAACAGACACACAGGTGACGTAAAGAAAGCCTTCCGGTTTTGTGACAATGGCGTTCATCATATTGAAGAGTGTTAGAAATTAGATTATCCACAAAACAGCAGCTTCAAACACTCCCAGGACAGGTACAGCATGGGTTAGATACAGAGTATAGCTCCCTCTACACTGTCCCCATCAAACACTCCCAGGACAGGGACAGCACGGGGTTAGATACAGAGTAAAGCTCCCTCTACACTGTCCCCATCAAACACTCCCAGGACAGGTACAGCACGGGGTTAGATACAGAGTAAAGCTCCCTCTACACTGTCCCCATCAAACACTCCCAGGACAGGTACAGCACGGGGTTAGATACAGAGTAAAGCTCCCTCTACACTGTTCCATCAAACACTCCCAGGACAGGTACAGCACGGGGTTAGATACAGAGTAAAGCTCCCTCTGCACTGTCCCCATCAACACTCCCAGGACAGGTACAGCACGGGGTTAGATACAGAGTAAAGCTCCCTCTGCACTGTCCCCATCAAACACTCCCAGAACAGGTACAGCACGGGGTTAGATACAGAGTAAAGCTCCCTCTACACTGTCCCCATCAAACACTCCCAGGACAGGTACAGCACGGGGTTAGATACAGAGTAAAGCTCCCTCTACACTGTCCCCATCAAACACTCCCAGGACAGGTACAGCACGGGGTTAGATACAGAGTAAAGCTCCCTCTACACTGTCCCCATCAAACCTCCCAGGACAGGTACATCTCGGGGTTAGATACAGAGTAAAGCTCCCTCTACACTGTCCCCATCAAACCTCCCAGGACAGGTACATCTCGGGGTTAGATACAGAGTAAAGCTCCCTCTACACTGTCCCCATCAAACACTCCCAGGACAGGAACAGCACGGGGTTAGATACAGAGTAAAGCTCCCTCTACACTGTCCCCATCAAACACTCCCAGGACAGGTACAGCACGGGGTTAGATACAGAGTAAAGCTCCCTCTACACTGTCCCCATCAAACACTCCCAGGACAGGTACAGCACGGGGTTAGATACAGAGTAAAGCTCCCTCTACACTGTCCCCATCAAACACTCACAGGACAGGTACAGCACGGGGTTAGATACAGAGTAAAGCTCCCTCTACACTGTTCCATCAAACACTCCCAGGACAGGTACAGCACGGGGTTAGATACAGAGTAAGCTCCCTCTGCACTGTCCCCATCAAACAGCTCCCAGGACAGGTACAGCACGGGGTTAGATACAGAGTAAAGCTCCCTCTGCACTGTCCCCATCAAACACTCCCAGAACAGGTACAGCACGGGGTTAGATACAGAGTAAAGCTCCCTCTACACTGTCCCCATCAAACACTCCCAGGACAGGTACAGCACGGGGTTAGATAGAGAGTAAAGCTCCCTCTACACTGTCCCCATCAAACACTCCCAGGACAGGTACAGCACGGGGTTAGATACAGAGTAAAGCTCCCTCTACACTGTCCCCATCAAACCTCCCAGGACAGGTACATCTCGGGTTAGATACAGAGTAAAGCTCCCTCTACACTGTCCCCATCAAACCTCCCAGGACAGGTACATCTCGGGGTTAGATACAGAGTAAAGCTCCCTCTACACTGTCCCCATCAAACACTCCCAGGACAGGAACAGCACGGGGTTAGATACAGAGTAAAGCTCCCTCTACACTGTCCCCATCAAACACTCCCAGGACAGGTACAGCACGGGGTTAGATACAGAGTAAAGCTCCCTCTACACTGTCCCCATCAAACACTCCCAGGACAGGTACAGCACGGGGTTAGATACAGAGTAAAGCTCCCTCTACACTGATCCCATCAAACACTCCCAGGACAGGTACAGCACGGGGTTAGATACAGAGTAAAGCTCCCTCTACACTGTCCCCATCAAACACTCCCAGGACAGGTACAGCACGGGGTTAGATAGAGAGTAAAGCTCCCTCTACACTGTCCCCATCAAACACTCCCAGGACAGGTGTGATGAACGGTATTAACAACTGCTGTAAGTGGTACCTGACCTTTTTTTTTTTAAATAATTTTGATTGGAATTTTTTACAGAAATTATAAAATACAACAACAAACAATGAAATGCAACAAAATAAGCCATAACAACCGTAACACCCCCAAACCGTATCAACATATGTATCAGGTCTCCCCCACCCCCTCAACCCCAACAAAAGATCTTAAAAATAAATTTAAATTAAATAAACGAACATCGTCATCGTCATTGTCTCCCCCCCCCCCCCCCCCCCCCCCCCCGGGTTGCTGCTGCTGCTACTGTCCCAGTTCCCTATTGTTGAGCCAGAAAGTCGAGGAAAGGCTGCCACAGCCTAAAGAACCCTTGTACCGACCCCCTCAGGGCAAATTTGACCCTCTCCAGCTTAATGAATCCCGCCATGTCATTGATCCAGGTCTCCACGCTTGGGGGCCTCACATCCTTCCATTGTAGCAAGATCCTTCGCCGGGCTACTAGGGACGCAAAGGCCAAAACACCGGCCTCTTTCGCCTCCTGCACTCCCGGCTCCACCCCAACCCCAAAGATCGCGAGTCCCCATCCTGGCTTGACCCTGGATCCCACCACCCTCGACACCGTCCTCGCCACCCCCTTCCACAACTCCTCCAATGCCGGGCATGCCCAGAACATATGGGCATGGTTCGCTGGACTCCCCGAGCACCTGACACACCTGTCTTCACCCCCAAAAAACCTACTCATCCTCGTCCCAGTCATGTGGGCCCTATGCAGCACCTTGAATTGGATGAGGCTAAGCCGCGCACACGAGGAGGAAGAATTAACCCTCTCCAGGGCATCAGCCCATGTCCCGTCTTCGATCTGTTCCCCCAGTTCCCCCTCCCACTTAGCTTTCAGCTCCTCTACTGACGCCTCCTCCACCTCCTGCATAACCTTGTAGATATCAAATATCTTCCCCTCCCCGACCCAGACCCCCGAAAGCACCCTGTCACTCACCCGCCTCGTGGGAAGCGAAGGGAATCCCTCCACCTGCCGCCTAGCAAATGGCTTTACCTGCAGATACCTGAACATGTTTCCCGGGGTGCTGCAACTCCCGAATGGACACCTCCTGGGCCGTCTGGGTCCCAAGCAGCTTGTTGGTAGTCGCATTCAGGGAGTCCAGCAACTCAGCCTTCAGCTCCGCCACACCAGCGCAGAAGAGAGGCTTGCTGCTCCTGCGCCCACTTCCACCAGTCCTCGGGTGTTCCGCCGGCCGCCATTTTGTCCTTCTTCCCCCGCTTTTCTTGGGGAGCTGCTGCAGCTTTTTCCTTTGCCCCACTCCGGGTGAGCACCATATATTATGGGGAATGCTCCTCTAGACACCTTCCCCCACCGGGATTCGTCGAAACAGCGCCGTTTGGGGCCCTCAAATCGGCCCAAAAGTCCTTAAATAGCGGGAGCTGCCAAACGCGCGGCTTAGCTCCACATAGCCGCAACCGGAAGTCGGTACCTGACCTTTAATACCTTGCCCCTTTAAGATGCTTGGAACCCTGGGGGACTCCGCCTCTGGCTACGCCCCCAGGAAACGGTATATAGGATAAGGCTCCATGTGGTGAGCACACTTCTCTCGGATGCTGTTCAGCTCTCTGTATATTAAAGCCCTTTGATTACCGACCTCGCTCTCGCGTCGTAATTGAGAGTGCCTCAATTTAATCTACAGACACATCAAGATGGACATCGCTCTAAACCCGGAGAAACTCAACCTGGACGCCAGGTCGCCGGAAGCTTTTAAATATTGACTCCGGTGTTTTGAGAACTATCTAGACTCCTCAACGACTGATGTCGACAGCACTCGCAAGCTGCGTTTACTACATGGCCGGGTGGGCCACCGACTCTCCGCCGTGATCGGGAACGCTACGACCTATGAAGCGGCGATCGAAATACTGAAGAAACGCTTCATAAAACCTACTAACAATGTACACGCCAGACAGTTGCTCTCAACCTGCAGCCAGCGTTCCGGGGAAACGCTGGACGAGTTCGTGGAAAGACTCACTGCGCTCGCGAGGAACTGCGACCACAAAGCAGTGACGGCAGAAGACCACAGGAACTTGCATATTCGCGACGCCCTTGTGTCCGGCATCAGGTCCTCGTACATCCGGAGTAAAGCTCCCTCTACACTGTCCCCATCAAAACCTCCCAGGACAGGTACAGCACGGGGTTAGATACAGAGTAAAGCTCCCTCTACACTGTCCCCATCAAACACTCCCAGGACAGGTACAGTACGGGGTTAGATACAGAGTAAAGCTCCCTCTACACTGTCCCCGTCAAACACTCCCAGGACAGGTACAGCACGGGGTTAGATACAGAGTAAAGCTCCCTCTACACTGTCCCCATCAAACACTCCCAGGACAGGTACAGCACGGGGTTAGATACAGAGTAAAGCTCCCTCTACACTGTCCCCATCAAACACTCCCAGGACAGGTACAGCATGGGGTTAGATACAGAGTAAAGCTCCCTCTACACTGTCCCCATCAAACCTCCCAGGACAGGTACAGCACAGGGTTAGATACAGAGTAAAGCTCCCTCTACACTGTCCCCATCAAACCTCCCAGGACAGGTACATCTCGGGGTTAGATACAGAGTAAAGCTCCCTCTACACTGTCCCCATCAAACACTCCCAGGACAGGAACAGCACGGGGTTAGATACAGAGTAAAGCTCCCTCTACACTGTCCCCATCAAACAATCCCAGGACAGGGACAGCACGGGGTTAGATACAGAGTAAAGCTCCCTCTACACTGTCCCCATCAAACACTCCCAGGACAGGTACAGCACGGGGTTAGATACAGAGTAAAGCTCCCTCTACACTGTCCCCATCAAACACTCCCAGGACAGGTACAGCACGGGGTTAGATACAGAGTAAAGCTCCCTCTACACTGTCCCCATCAAACACTCACAGGACAGGTACAGCACGGGGTTAGATACAGAGTAAAGCTCCCTCTACACTGTCCCATCAAACACTCCCAGGACAGGTACAGCACGGGGTTAGATACAGAGTAAAGCGCCCTCTAGCACTGTCCCCATCAAACAGTCCCAGGACAGGTACAGCACGGGGTTAGATACAGAGTAAAGCTCCCTCTGCACTGTCCCCATCAAACACTCCCAGGAACAGGTACAGCACGGGGTTAGATACAGAGTAAAGCTCCCTCTGCACTGTCCCCATCAAACACTCCCAGGACAGGTACAGCACGGGGTTAGATACAGAGTAAAGCTCCCTCTACACTGTCCCCATCAAACACTCCCAGGACAGGTACAGCACGGGGTTAGATAGCACGGGGTTAGATACAGAGTAAAGCTCCCTCTACACTGTCCCCATCAAACACTCCCAGGACAGGTACAGCACGGGGTTAGATACAGAGTAAAGCTCCCTCTACACTGTCCCCATCAAAAACCTCCCAGGACAGGTACAGCCGGGGTTAGATACAGAGTAAAGCTCCCTCTACACTGTCCCCATCAACCTCCCAGGACAGGTACATCTCGGGGTTAGATACAGAGTAAAGCTCCCTCTACACTGTCCCCATCAAACACTCCCAGGACAGGTACAGCACGGGGTTAGATACAGAGTAAAGCTCCCTCTACACTGTCCCATCAAACACTCCCAGGACAGGTACAGCACGGGGTTAGATACAGAGTAAGCTCCCTCTACACTGTCCCCTCAAACACTCCCAGGACAGGTACAGCACGGGGTTAGATTACAGAGTAAAGCTCCCTCTACACTGTCCCCATCAAACACTCCCAGGACAGGTACAGCACGGGGTTAGATACAGAGTAAAGCTCCCTCTACACTGTCCCCATCAAACACTCCCAGGACAGGTACAGCACGGGGTTAGATACAGAGTAAAGCTCCCTCTACACTGTCCCCATCAAACACTCCCAGGACAGGTACAGCACGGGGTTAGATACAGAGTAAAGCTCCCTCTGCACTGTCCCCATCAAACACTCCCAGGACAGGTACAGCACGGGGTTAGATACAGAGTAAAGCTCCCTCTACACTGTCCCCATCAAACACTCCCAGGAACAGGTACAGCACGGGGTTAGATACAGAGTAAAGCTCCCTCTACACTGTCCCCATCAAACACTCCCAGGACAGGTACAGCACGGGGTTAGATACAGAGTAAAGCTCCCTCTACACTGTCCCCATCAAACACTCCCAGGACAGGTACAGCACGGGGTTAGATACAGAGTAAAGCTCCCTCTACACTGTCCCCATCAAACCTCCCAGGACAGGTACATCTCGGGGTTAGATACAGAGTAAAGCTCCCTCTACACTGTCCCCATCAAACACTCCCAGGACAGGAACAGCACGGGGTTAGATACAGAGTAAAGCTCCCTCTACACTGTCCCCATCAAACACTCCCAGGACAGGTACAGCACGGGGTTAGATACAGAGTAAAGCTCCCTCTACACTGTCCCCATCAAACACTCCCAGGACAGGTACAGCACGGGGTTAGATACAGAGTAAAGCTCCCTCTACACTGATCCCATCAAACACTCCCAGGACAGGTACAGCACGGGGTTAGATACAGAGTAAAGCTCCCTCTACACTGTCCCATCAAACACTCCCAGGACAGGTACAGCACGGGGTTAGATAGAGAGTAAAGCTCCCTCTACACTGTCCCCATCAAACACTCCCAGGACAGGTGTGATGAACGGTATTAACAACTGCTGTAAGTGGTACCTGACCTTTTTTTTTTAAATAATTTTGATTGGAATTTTTACAGAAATTATAAAATACAACAACAAACAATGAAATGCAACAAAATAAGCCATAACAACCGTAACACCCCCAAACCGTATCAACATATGTATCAGGTCTCCCCCACCCCCTCAACCCCAACAAAAGATCTTAAAAATAAATTTAAATTAAATAAACGAACATCGTCATCGTCATCGTCCCCCCCCCCCCCCCCCCCCCCCCCCGGGTTGCTGCTGCTGCTACTGTCCCAGTTCCCTATTGTTGAGCCAGAAAGTCGAGGAAAGGCTGCCACAGCCTAAAGAACCCTTGTACCGACCCCCTCAGGGCAAATTTGACCCTCTCCAGCTTAATGAATCCCGCCATGTCATTGATCCAGGTCTCCACGCTTGGGGGCCTCACATCCTTCCATTGTAGCAAGATCCTTCGCCGGGCTACTAGGGACGCAAAGGCCAAAACACCGGCCTCTTTCGCCTCCTGCACTCCCGGCTCCACCCCAACCCCCAAAGATCGCGAGTCCCCATCCTGGCTTGACCCTGGATCCCACCACCCTCGACACCGTCCTCAGCCACCCCCTTCCACAACTCCTCCAATGCCGGGCATGCCCAGAACATATGGGCATGGTTCGCTGGACTCCCCGAGCACCTGACACACCTGTCTTCACCCCCAAAAAAACCTACTCATCCTCGTCCCAGTCATGTGGGCCCTATGCAGCACCTTGAATTGGATGAGGCTAAGCCGCGCACACGAGGAGGAAGAATTAACCCTCTCCAGGGCATCAGCCCATGTCCCGTCTTCGATCTGTTCCCCCAGTTCCCCCTCCCACTTAGCTTTCAGCTCCTCTACTGACGCCTCCTCCACCTCCTGCATAACCTTGTAGATATCAAATATCTTCCCCTCCCCCGACCCAGACCCCCGAAAGCACCCTGTCACTCACCCGCCTCGTGGGAAGCGAAGGGAATCCCTCCACCTGCCGCCTAGCAAATGGCTTTACCTGCAGATACCTGAACATGTTTCCCGGGGTGCTGCAACTCCCGAATGGACACCTCCTGGGCCGTCTGGGTCCCAAGCAGCTTGTTGGTAGTCGCATTCAGGGAGTCCAGCAACTCAGCCTTCAGCTCCGCCACACAGCGCAGAAGAGAGGCTTGCTGCTCCTGCGCCCACTTCCACCAGTCCTCGGGTGTTCCGCCGGCCGCCATTTTGTCCTTCTTCCCCCGCTTTTCTTGGGGAGCTGCTGCAGCTTTTTCCTTTGCCCCACTCCGGGTGAGCACCATATATTATGGGGAATGCTCCTCTAGACACCTTCCCCCACCGGGATTCGTCGAAACAAGCGCCGTTTGGGGCCCTCAAATCGGCCCAAAAGTCCTTAAATAGCGGGAGCTGCCAAACGCGCGGCTTAGCTCCACATAGCCGCAACCGGAAGTCGGTACCTGACCTTTAATACCTTGCCCCTTTAAGATGCTTGGAACCCTGGGGGACTCCGCCTCTGGCTACGCCCCCAGGAAACGGTATATAGGATAAGGCTCCATGTGGTGAGCACACTTCTCTCGGATGCTGTTCAGCTCTCTGTATATTAAAGCCCTTTGATTACCGACCTCGCTCTCGCGTCGTAATTGAGAGTGCCTCAATTTAATCTACAGACACATCAAGATGGACATCGCTCTAAACCCGGAGAAACTCAACCTGGACGCCAGGGTCGCCGGAAGCTTTTAAATATTGACTCCGGTGTTTTGAGAACTATCTAGACTCCTCAACGACTGATGTCGACAGCACTCGCAAGCTGCGTTTACTACATGGCCGGGTGGGCCACCGACTCTCCGCCGTGATCGGGAACGCTACGACCTATGAAGCGGCGATCGAAATACTGAAGAAACGCTTCATAAAACCTACTAACAATGTACACGCCAGACAGTTTGCTCTCAACCTGCAGCCAGCGTTCCGGGGAAACGCTGGACGAGTTCGTGGAAAGACTCACTGCGCTCGCGAGGAACTGCGACCACAAAGCAGTGACGGCAGAAGACCACAGGAACTTGCATATTCGCGACGCCCTTGTGTCCGGCATCAGGTCCTCGTACATCCGGAGTAAAGCTCCTCTACACTGTCCCCATCAAACCTCCCAGGACAGGTACAGCACGGGGTTAGATACAGAGTAAAGCTCCCTCTACACTGTCCCCATCAAACACTCCCAGGACAGGTACAGTACGGGGTTAGATACAGAGTAAAGCTCCCTCTACACTGTCCCCGTCAAACACTCCCAGGACAGGTACAGCACGGGGTTAGATACAGAGTAAAGCTCCCTCTACACTGTCCCCATCAAAACACTCCCAGGACAGGTACAGCACGGGTTAGATACAGAGTAAAGCTCCCTCTACACTGTCCCCATCAAACACTCCCAGGACAGGTACAGCATGGGGTTAGATACAGAGTAAAGCTCCTCTACACTGTACCCATTAAACCTCCCAGGACAGGTACAGCACAGGGTTAGATACAGAGTAAAGCTCCCTCTACACTGTCCCCATCAAACCTCCCAGGACAGGTACATCTCGGGGTTAGATACAGAGTAAAGCTCCCTCAACACTGTCCCCATCAAACACTCCCAGGACAGGAACAGCACGGGGTTAGATACAGAGTAAAGCTCCCTCTACACTGTCCCCATCAAACACTCCCAGGACAGGTACAGCACGGGGTTAGATACAGAGTAAAGCTCCCTCTACACTGTCCCCATCAAACACTCCCAGGACAGGTACAGCACGGGGTTAGATACAGAGTAAAGCTCCCTCTACACTGTCCCCATCAAACACTCCCAGGACAGGTACAGCACGGGTTAGATACAGAGTAAAGCTCCCTCTACACTGATCCCATCAAACACTCCCAGGACAGGTACAGCACGGGGTTAGATACAGAGTAAAGCTCCCTCTACACTGTCCCCATCAAACACTCCCAGGACAGGTACAGCACGGGGTTAGATACAGAGTAAAGCTCCCTCTACACTGTCCCCCATCAAACACTCCCAGGACAGGTACAGCACAGGGTTAGATACAGAGTAAAGCTCCCTCTACACTGTCCCCATCAAACACTCCCAGGACAGGTACAGCACAGGGTTAGATACAGAGTAAAGCCCCTCTACACTGTCCCCATCAAAACACTCCCAGGACAGGTACAGCACGGGGTTAGATACAGAGTAAAGCTCCCTCTACACTGTCCCCCATCAACACTCCCAGGACAGGTACAGCACAGGGTTAGATACAGAGTAAAGCTCCCTCTACACTGTCCCCCATCAAACACTCCCAGGACAGGTACAGCACAGGGTTAGATACAGAGTAAAGCCCCTCTACACTGTCCCCATCAAACACTCCCAGGACAGGTACAGCACGGGGTTAGATACAGAGTAAAGCTCCCTCTACACTGTCCCCCATCAAACACTCCCAGGACAGGAACAGCACGGGGTTAGATACAGAGTAAAGCTCCCTCTACACTGTCCCCATCAAACACTCCCAGGACAGGCACAGCACGGGGTTAGATACAGAGTAAAGCTCCCTCTACACTGTCCCCATCAAACACTCCCAGGACAGGCACAGCAACGGGGTTAGATACAGAGTAAAGCTCCCTCTACACTGTCCCCATCAAACACTCCCAGGACAGGCACAGCACGGGGTTAGATACAGAGTAAAGCTCCCTCTACACTGTCCCCATCAAACCTCCCAGGACAGGTACAGCACGGGGTTAGATACAGAGTAAAGCTCCCTCTACACTGTCCCCATCAAACACTCCCAGGACAGGTAAGCACGGGGTTAGATACAGAGTAAAGCTCCCTCTGAACTGTCCCCATCAAACACTCCCAGGGCAGGTACAGCACGGGGTTAGATACAGAGTAAAGCTCCCTCTACACTGTCCCCATCAAACACTCCCAGGACAGGTACAGCACGGGTTAGATACAGAGTAAAGCTCCCTCTACACTGTCCTATCAAACTCTCCCAGGACAGTTACAGCACGGGGTTAGATACAGAGTAAAGCTCCCTCTACACTGTCCCCGTCAAACACTCCCAGGACAGGTAGAGCACGGGGTTAGATACAGAGTAAAGCTCCCTCTACACTGTCCCCATCAAACACTCCCAGGACAATTACAGCATGGGGATAGATACAGAGTAAAGCTCCCTCTACACTGTCCCCATCAAACTCTTCCAGGACAGGTACAGCACGGGGATAGATAGAGAGTAAAGCTCCCTCTACACTGTCCCCATCAACACTCCCAGGACAGGTACAGCACAGGGTTAGATACAGAGTAATGCTCCCTCTACACTGTCCCCATTAAACACTCCCAGGACAGGTACAGCACGAGGTTAGATACAGAGTAAGCTCCCTCTACACTGTCCCCAGCAGACACTCCCAGGGCAGGTACAGCACGGGGTTAGATACAGAGTAAAGCTCCCTCTACACTGTCCCCATCAAAGACTCCCAGGACAGGTACAGCACAAGGTTAGATACAGAGTAAAAGCTCCCTCTACACTGTCCGCATCAAACACTCCCAGGACAGGTACAGCACGGGGTTAGATAGAGAGTAAAGCTCCCTCTACACTGTCCCCGTCAAACACTCCCAGGACAGGTACAGCACGGGGTTAGATACAGAGTAAAGCTCCCTCTACACTGTCCCCATCAAACACTCCCAGGACAGGTACAGCACGGGTTAGATACAGAGTAAAGCTCCCTCTACACTGTCCCCATCAAACACTCCCAGGACAGGTACAGCATGGGTCAGATACAGAGTAAAGCTCCCTCTACACTGTCCCCATCAAACCTCCAGGACAGGTACAGCACAGGGTTAGATACAGAGTAAAGCTCCCTCTACACTGTCCCCATCAAACCTCCCAGGACAGGTACATTCTCGGGTTAGATACAGAGTAAAGCTCCTCTACACTGTCCCCATCACAACACTCCCAGGACAGGACAGCACGGGGTTAGATACAGAGTAAAGCTCCCTCTACACTGTCCCCATCAAACACTCCCAGGACAGGTACAGCACGGGGTTAGATACAGAGTAAAGCTCCCTCTACACTGTCCCCATCAAACACTCCCAGGACAGGTACAGCACGGGGTTAGATACAGAGTAAAGCTCCCTCTACACTGTCCCCATCAAACACTACCAGGACAGGTACAGCACGGGGTTAGATACAGAGTAAAGCTCCCTCTACACTGATCCCATCAAACACTCCCAGGACAGGTACAGCACGGGGTTAGATACAGAGTAAAGCTCCCTCTACACCTGTCCCCATCAAACACTCCCAGGACAGGTACAGCACGGGGTTAGATACAGAGTAAAGCTCCCTCTACACTGTCCCCCATCAAACACTCCCAGGACAGGTACAGCACAGGGTTAGATACAGAGTAAAGCTCCCTCTACACTGTCCCCATCAACACTCCCAGGACAGGTACAGCACAGGGTTAGATACAGAGTAAAGCCCCCTCTACACTGTCCCCATCAAACACTCCCAGGACAGGTACAGCACGGGGTTAGATACAGAGTAAAGCTCCCTCTACACTGTCCCCCATCAAACACTCCCAGGACAGGTACAGCACAGGGTTAGATACAGAGTAAAGCTCCCTCTACACTGTCCCCCATCAAACACTCCCAGGACAGGTACAGCACAGGGTTAGATACAGAGTAAAGCCCCCTCTACACTGTCCCCATCAAACACTCCCAGGACAGGTACAGCACGGGGTTAGATACAGAGTAAAGCTCCCTCTACACTGTCCCCATCAAACACTCCCAGGACAGGTACAGCACGGGGTTAGATACAGAGTAAAGCTCCCTCTACACTGTCCCCATCAAACACTCCCAGGACAGGCACAGCACGGGGTTAGATACAGAGTAAAGCTCCCTCTACACTGTCCCCATCAAACACTCCCAGGACAGGCACAGCACGGGGTTAGATACAGAGTAAAGCTCCCTCTACACTGTCCCCATCAAACACTCCCAGGACAGGGACAGCACGGGGTTAGATACAGAGTAAAGCTCCCTCTACAACTGTCCCCCATCAAACCTCCCAGGACAGGTACAGCACGGGGTTAGATACAGAGTAAAGCTCCCTCTACACTGTCCCCATCAAACACTCCCAGGACAGGTAAAGCACGGGGTTAGATACAGAGTAAAGCTCCCTCTACACTGTCCCCATCAAACACTCCCAGGGCAGGTACAGCACGGGTTAGATACAGAGTAAAGCTCCCTCTACACTGTCCCCATCAAACACTCCCAGGACAGGTACAGCACGGGGTTAGATACAGAGTAAAGCTCCCTCTACACTGTCCTATCAAACACTCCCAGGACAGTTACAGCACGGGGTTAGATACAGAGTAAAGCTCCCTCTACACTGTCCCCGTCAACACTCCCAGGACAGGTACAGCACGGGGTTAGATACAGAGTAAAGCTCCCCTCTACACTGTCCCCATCAAACACTCCCAGGACAGTTACAGCATGGGTTAGATACAGAGTAAGCTCCCTCTACACTGTCCCCATCAAACACTCCAGGACAGGTACAGCACTGGGTTAGATAGAGAGTAAAGCTCCCTCTACACTGTCCCCATCAAACACTCCCAGGACAGGTACAGCACAGGGTTAGATACAGAGTAAAGCTCCATCTACACTGTCCCCATTAAACACTCCCAGGACAGGTACAGCACGAGGTTAGATACAGAGTAAAGCTCCCTCTACACTGTCCCCAGCAGACACTCCCAGGGCAGGTACAGCACGGGGTTAGATACAGAGTAAAGCTCCCTCTACACTGTCCCCATCAAACACTCCCAGGACAGGTACAGCACAGGGTTAGATACAGAGTAAGCTCCCTCTACACAGTCCGCATCAAACACTCCCAGGACAGGTACAGCACAGGGTTAGATAAAGAGTAAAGCTCCCTCTACACTGTCCGCATCAAACACTCCCAGGACAGGTACAGCACAGGGTTAGATACAGAGTAAAGCTCACTCTACACTGTCCCCATCAAACACTCCCAGGACAGGGACAGCATGGGGTTAGATACAGAGTAAAGCTCCCTCTACACTCTCTAAAAGGATAGCAAGGATTTTGTTTTATTTGTTCATTGGCTGTGGGCATCGCTGGCTGGGTCAGCATTTATTGCCCATCCCGAGGGCATTTAAGATTCAACCACATTGTTGTGGGTCTGGAGTCACATGTAGGCCGGACCGGGTAAGGACTTCCTTTCCTAAAGGATTTCCTTTCCTAAAGTACACTAGTGACCCAGATGGGTTTTTACGACAGTTGACAATGGTTTCATGGTCATCATTAGACTTTTAATTCCAGATGTTTATTGAATACAGATATCACCATGTGCCCTGGTGGGATTTGATTGCGGGTTCTCAGAGTATTACTCTGGATCTCTGGATTTCCAGTCCAGCAACAATTCCACTACGCCACTGCCTCCCAATGAGAAGGATAATAATCTTTATTGTCACAAGTAGCTTACATTAACACTGCAATGAAGTTACTGTGAAAATCCCCTAGTCGCCACATTCTGTCACCTGTCGGGTACACGGAGGGAGAATTCAGAATGTCCAATTCACCCAACAGCACGTCTTTTGGGACTTGTGGGAGGAAACCGGAGCACCCGGAGGATACCCACACAGACACAGGGAGGACGTGCAGACTCCGCACCGACAGTGACCCAAGCCGGTGAATCGAACTCGGGACACTGGAGCTGGGAAGCAACAGTGCTAACCACTGTGCTACCGAATAGGTCATTCTGAAAAATAACAGGATTGAAACATCAACAGTATGATATTGGCTGGTGGTGAAGAGGTGAGAACTTTCTGGAGACTGATGCCTCAAAGTCCTTCCAAACTTGTGAAATGTGTGATTTGAATTGTTCTGGTACATTTTATGGTGTCAACTATAAGTGTGATATTTAGCTTTTGTGTATGGTCGAAAAGCACCCATGTGTGGATCATGTGTCAGTGTTTTTCAAAGCATTGGTTTTGAAAGGTAATAGAACACCCATCTTCTCACAAACACATACCGGTGAGAGGCCAGTCCTGGTCGCTCAGGGAATGTGTACAGATAGATGGACGTTTTAACCGCTGTTCGGACAAAGGCCACGATTCCTTGGGCACTGTTGGTTGTGAAAGCGCCGATACTCCCATTCTCGCATTGCAGCACCGTCTCCTTCTCTGTGTCTTTGTTCACGAAAATCATGAAGTTCCCACATGGTAGCAGATGGTGTCATTGTTGACAAAAAGTACATTCTGTGTCGTATAACCTTTCACCCACCTGAAGAAAATGAAGTCAAAAGTAATTAGAGCAGCTGCCTTGCCTGACAATAATTTAGAGGGTCCCTAACCAACAACTTTATAAAGTGTCCTATAGACTTTAATGCAGCAAAAACCTCCATGCTTCTCAGAACTTTATGAAACAGAATTTGACATTAAACTGCACAAGGAGATATCAGGAAAGGTGACAATACGATGCTGCTTATTAATTGCTCTCTCAACCTCAGCTGCTCACTTAATTACGCCACTAAACACCACGGCCTCTCTGCTCCTGGATCCTCTATAGAAATGTACCCTTTATTTAAGATTGTCTCTCTGTGTTCTTCCGACCAAAATGAATCACTTTCCACTTCCTTGGCAGTAAATTTAATCTAACACCTGTCTGTCTATCCACCAACCAATGTCCAGTTGACATGCTACACTATTACAGGGCTAAATCGCTGGCTTTGTAAGCAGACCAAGGCAGGCCAGCACAACGGTTCGATTTCCCGTACCAGCCTCCCCGAAACAGGCGCCGAAATGTGGTGACTAGGGGCTTTTCACAGTAACTTCATTTGAAGCCTACTCGTGACAATAAGCGATTTTCATTTTGTTTCATATTCTCCTCATGGTTTACTTACAAGTTCATATCATCTGCAAATGTTGAGATTGCTCAGTGTGGTAATGGCCAAATAAATCTGCTGTGGTGATGTTGATTAGGAAGAAATATTGGGCAGGACATGGAGAAAACTCCTCCACCCTCCCCTCACGCTGGGGATATTTCACACCAGAACGGCACTCAGGACAATTTGGTTCATGGCCACTCTGGCAGTGCCGCATTCCCTCAATGCCGCATTCCCTCAATGCCGCATTCCCTCAGTGCCCGCCATTCCCTCAGTGCCGCATTTCCTCAATGCCGCATTCCCTCAGTGCCGCATTCCCGCAGTGCCGCATTCCCTCAGTGCCGCATTCCCTCAGTGCCGCATTCCCTCAGTGCCGCATCCCTCAGTGCCGCATTTCCATCAGTGCCGCATTCCCTCAGTGCCGCATTCCCTCAGGGCCGCATTCCCTCAGTGCCGCATTCCCTCAGTGCCGCATTCCCTCAGTGCCGCAATTCCTCAGTGCCGCATTCCCTCAGTGCGCATTCCCTCAGTGCCGCATTCCCTCAGTCCACATGCGGAGTGGGAGTTCAACCCGAAACTTCTGACTCTCGGTCAGAAGAAAAAGCGGTGAGGACAAATTCTAAGCTCGTAGCCTCTGCAGAGGAAGGCACACTCCCAATCATCAGCAAAGACATTTGGGATTGTGCAGAGGGCCAGAATTGGATTGGATAGAATCTCAAATTTGTTTGGCTGGAGGAGTTATGGAGGAGAGGGAAGGGTGGGAAAGGGGGGAGGGGGGGAGGGGAGGGAGAGGAGGGGGGAGGGGGAGGGGGAGAGGGAGAGGGAGGGGAGGGGGGGGAGGGAGAGAGGGGGGAGGGGGGGGGGGGAGGGAGAGAGGGGGGAGGGAGAGGGGGGAGGGGGGAGGGAGAGACGGGGGGAAAAAAAGAGAGGGGGGGGGGAGGGAGAGAGGGGGAGGGGGAGGGAGGGAGGAGGGGGAGGGAGACAGGGGGGAGGGAGACAGGGGGGGAGGGGGGAGGGAGGAGAGAGGGAGGGAGGGAGGGGGGGGGAGGGGGGGGGGAGGGGGGGGGAGGAGGGGGAGAGGGGGAGAGGGGGGAGGGGGGAGGGGAAGGGGGAAGAGGGGGAGAGGGGGAGGGGGGAGAGGAGGAGAGGGGGGAGGGGGAGAGGGGGGAGGGGGGAGGGGGGAGAGGGGGAGAGAGGGGGAGGGGGAGAGGAGAGAGGGAGGGAGGGGGAGGGGGAGAGGGGGAGAGGGGGAGAGAGGGGGGAGGGGGGAGAGGAGAGAGGGAGGGAGGGGGGGAGGGGGAGAGGGGGGAGGGGGGAGAGGAGAGAGGGAGGGAGGGGGGACTGTGGAGGGATTTAAAAAACTAGGATGAGTATTTTAGAATCAAACCGAATGGTCAGACAGTTTGTAAATAGAGTGGGCGGATTTCCCTACCGGCGGGGCGGGGGGTCCCAGCCGGGGGGGGGGGGGAGGGGGGGAGGGGTTCCCGGCGTTGGGGGGGGGGGTCTGGCGGGGCAGGGGGTCCCGGCCCGGGGGGGAGGGGGGGTTGGGGTCCGGCGGGCAGGGGGGGTCCGGCCCGGGGGGGTTGGGGTCCCGGGCGGGGCAGGGGGTCCCGGCGGGGGGGGGGAGGGGGGGGGGGGGTTGGGGTCCGGCGGGGCAGGGGGTCCCGGCCGGGGGGAGGGGGGAGGGGGGGTGGGGGTACGCGGGGCAGGGGGTCCTGGCCGGGGGGGGGGGGGAGGGGGGGTGGGGGTCCTGGCGGGGCAGGGGGTCCCGGCCGGGGGGGAGGGGAGAGGGGGTTTGGGGTCCTGGCGGGGCAGGGGGTCCCGGCCGGGGGGAGGGGTGGGGGTTGGGGTCCCGGCGGGGGGGGGGGGGGGGTCCGGCCGCGGGGGGGGGGTCCCGGCGGGGGGGGGGGGGTCCCGGCCGGGGGGGGTCCCGGCCGCGGGGGGGGTCTGGCGGGGCAGGGGGTCCCGGTGGGTTTGTAGATACAGTGGTGTCACTAAGGCACAAGATGCTTCATTCCAGCAGAGGAATATTGTGCTGTCAATAATGGCACTGTGAGCAGGAAGGGTCCTTACAGCTGAACACTTGACAACCGATGGTGGGTTGGCGAGAGAGAGGCTGTGTAAGTGCATCGAGGACACCAATAGGAGAGCAGTGTTGAGGGAGAGAGGAGTGAAGGACGAGGGAATTTCAGAGATGATAAAAATGTTTCAGGGACATGGAGAGACTGGAGAACCAGGTTTCCTTTGACCAGAGAGTGTGTGTTTCCCATGGCAGAGGGGAGTACCGGACAATACAGAGTTAACGTGATTCACAAAAAGCAAGATTGACTTTACTCAGCGAGTTGTGATCTGAAGGCGTTCCCTGAAGGGCAGTCGAAGCTGATTGAATTTTAACTTTCCAAAGGAATTGGAGAAATCCTGGAAAGGGAACATTTGCAGGGTTGTGGGGAAGTAGCAGGTTAGTGGGGCCAATCCGACATCACACCATGAATGTCTGTCAAAATCCAGCTCCTTTAGCTGGATCTCTTTGTAATGATGCACTTTCCGAGACTCCATCATTGAACAACAAAGGTTATTTACAAAGATCTACAAGAGCAACAATTGTTTGCAGCTTGTTTTGCAGTGTCTCTGCCCAAGACAGCTCCTCCCCTGGTATGATTCCACCCTGTTAAATCTGATTGGTCACCAAGCCAGACAACCCTTACAATGCCGTGTTTCCTGAAAGGGACAATTCATAAAATCCCTACAGGAGGCCATTCAGCCCATCGAATCTGCACCAACCTTCTGAAAGAGCACCCTATCTAGGTGCACACGCCCTCATCCTATCCCGTAACCTCGGAACCCCCACCTAACCTTTTGGACACTAAGGGCAATTTAGCATGGCCAATCCACCTAACCTGCACATCTTTGGACTGTGGGAGGAAACCGGAGCACCGGAGGAAACCCACGCAGACACGGGGAGAACACGCAGACTCCGCACAGACAGTGACCCAGGTCCAGAATTGAATGCTAACCACTGTGACACCGTGCTACCCAATTACCACACTTGGATTAATAACATTTTTTTAATGGAGTTGATTTCTGTTTCTATTCTGAGGCAGGTATGTTGCAGTAAAGGATGTTGACTTGAACCTTTCCTTTGTGTTGCCTCCCATGCTTTTCCTCAGGCTACAGGTCAGAGAGACTGAGGTCAGTCTGCTTACAGCCTAACACCAATGTTCCTAAATGGGAAACCCTGGGAGGGGCCAGGTGAAGCCACAGGTTGATTTTAAAAAATTAAATCCTTTCTCAGAATTACAAAAGCAATGTGTTAGAGAGGACAGGGCAAGCCTGAATTCATCCCTTTGCTGGCTCAAAAACTAATTCATAAAAATAAAGAAAATCGGAACAGGAGGAGGCCATTCGGCCCTTCGAGCCTACTCTGCCATTCATTATGATCACGGCTGACCATTTCAGTATGAAAGGTGTATGTTCCCAGTAGGTAAACAAACCTGAATCACTGAGGGTCGTTCTGGCCCAACCCACAGTCTATGGAAACATCGAGCAAACACTTTTCAGACAATTTCCCAAGAAACCGTAGAATACCCCCCATGTCTTTAGTACGTTGGTAACCCAATGGAATGAGATCCAACAGGGGGTTGAGGCATTGAAACAACAGAAATTGGGCGGTTTCTCCCCCTCCCCTCCCCACGCGGGTGGGAGAATCGCCGGGGTGCGCGCAAATCGCGCCCACGCCGCCCGACCCCCGCGCGTGATTCCCACCCCCCGAAACCACGGCCGCACGAATGGCACCGGGCCACTCGGAGAATTGCCGTAAACGGCGAGCGGCGATCTCCAGCCAGATGGCCGAGTGGCCGCTCCAACACGACAGGGTCCAGCCGGTCCCATCCAACCCTGGTCGCTGCCAGCGGGATCTCTGCAGGAACGCTCGGGGGGCGGTCTGCGGGAGAGGAGGGGGGCTCCTTCACGGGGGAGGGGCCTCGAAGGGGTCTGGCCCATGATCAGGGCCCACGATCGGCGGGCCGGCCTCTCCCCCCCGGGCCTACATTCCGCCGCGGCCAGCCCCTGAACTCCCACGCCATATTGCGTCAGGGCCGGCGCGCGTAAGAAGTTCCCCGTGCATGCGCAGGGTGGCGCGGCCCAACTGGCACTAGGGAGCTGGAGTAGTGTGAACCACTCCAGCACCGTGCTGGCCCCCTGTGGACGTTCACCACGTCGTGGGCACTTGGTCTGCGGAGCGGAGAATTGCTCCAATTGTTTTTGTGAATTTTGTGCTTCTAAGATAAGCTGGAGAATAAAACAGTTTCTGTACCAGGATCGAGGTACGGACATCAGCTTCAGGAGCACAAGGGACGTGGCTAATGCACAACTGTCGAAAGAATGGTTTCCTGCCTCGTGTACCAGCCGCCCTGTGGCAGTGAGTGTGAATGACGGCAGTGTGAATGACGGCAGTGAGTGTGAATGACGGCAGTGTGAATGACGGCAGTGAGTGTGAATGACGGCAGTGAGTGTGAATGACGGCAGTGTGAATGACGGCAGTGAGTGTGAATGACGGCAGTGAGTGTGAATGACGGCAGTGAGTGTGAACAACGGCAGTGAGTGTGAATGACGGCAGTGAGTGTGAATGACGGCAGTGAGTGTGAATGACGGCAGTGGAATGACGGCAGTGAGTGTGAATGACGGCAGGTGAATGACGGCAGTGAGTGTGAATGACGGCAGTGAGTGTGAATGACGGCAGTGTGAATGACGGCAGTGAGTGTGAATGACGGCAGTGAGTGTGAATGACGGCAGTGAGTGTGAACAACAGCAGGAGTGTGAATGACGGCAGTGAGTGTGAATGACGGCAGTGAGTGTGAATGACGCAGTGAGTGTGAATGACGGCAGTGAGTGTGAATAACGGCAGTGAGTGTGAATGACGGCAGTGAGTGTGAATGACGGCAGTGAGTGTGAATGACGGCAGTGTGAATGACGGCAGTGAGTGTGAATGACGGCAGTGAGTGTGAATGACGGCAGTGAGTGTGAAAACAGCAGTGAGTGTGAATGACGGCAGTGAGTGTGAATGACGGCAGTGAGTGTGAATGACGCAGTGAGTGTGAATGACGGCAGTGAGTGTGAATAACGGCAGTGAGTGTGAATGACGGCAGTGAGTGTGAATGACGGCAGTGAGTGTGAATGACGGCAGTGAGAGTGACGGCAGTGAGTGTGAATGACGGCAGTGAGTGTGAATGATGGCAGTGAGTGTGAATGACGGCAGTGAGTGTGAATGACGGCAGTGAGTGTGAATGATGGCAGTGAGTGTGAATGACGGCAGTGTGAATGACGGCAGTGAGTGTGAATGACGGCAGTGAGAGTGACGGCAGTGAGTGTGAATGACGACAGTGAGTGTGAATGACGGCAGTGAGTGTGAATGACGGCAGTGTGAATGACGGCAGTGTGAATGACGGCAGTGAGTGCGAATGACGGCAGGAGTGTAAATGACGGCAGTGTGAATGACGGCAGTGTGATGACGGCAGTGAGTGCGAAACGGCAGTGAGTGTGAATGACGGCAGTGTGAATGACGGCAGTGAGTGTGAATAATGGCAGCGAGTGTGAATGACGGCAGTGAGTGTGAATGACGGCAGTGAGTGTGAATGACGGCAGCGAGTGTGAATGACGGCAGTGAGTGTGAATGACGGCAGTGTGAATGACGGCAGTGAGTGTGAATGACGGCAGTGAGTGTGAATGACGGCAGTGAGTGTGAATGACGGCAGTGAGTGTGAATGACGGCAGTGTGAATGACGGCAGTGTGAATGACGGCAGTGAGTGTGAATGATGGCAGTGAGTGTGAATGACGGCAGTGAGTGTGAATGACGGCAGTGAGTGTGAATGACGGCAGCGAGTGTGAATGACGGCAGTGTGAATGACGGCAGCGAGTGTGAATGACGGCAGCGAGTGTGAATGATGGCAGTGTGAATGACGGCAGCGAGTGTGAATGACGGCAGTGAGTGTGAATGACGGCAGCGAGTGTGAATGACGGCAGTGAGTGTGAATGACGGCAGTGAGTGTGAATGACGGCAGCGAGTGTGAATGACAGCAGCGAGTGTGAATGACGGCAGTGAGTGTGAATGACGGCAGCGAGTGTGAATGACGGCAGCGAGTGTGAATGACGGCAGTGAGTGTGAATGACGGCAGTGAGTGTGAATGACGGCAGCGAGTGTGAATGACGGCAGCGAGTGTGAACGACGGCAGTGAGTGTGAATGACGGCAGTGAGTGTGAATGACGGCAGTGAGTGTGAATGACGGCAGTGGGTGTGAATGACGGCAGTGAGTGTGAATGACGGCAGGAGTGTGAATGACGCAGTGAGTGTGAATGACGGCAGTGAGTGTGAATGACGGCAGTGAGTGTGAATGACGGCAGTGAGTGTGAATGACGGCAGCGAGTGTGAATGACAGCAGCGAGTGTGAATGACGGCAGTGAGTGTGAATGACGGCAGCGAGTGTGAATGACGGCAGTGTGAATGACGGCAGTGTGAATGACGGCAGCGAGTGTGAATGACGGCAGCGAGTGTGAATGACGGCAGTGAGTGTGAATGACGGCAGTGAGTGTGAATGACGGCAGTGAGTGTGAATGATGGCAGCGAGTGTGAATGACGGCAGTGAGTGTGAATGACGGCAGTGAGTGTGAATGACGGCAGCGAGTGAATGACGGCAGTGAGTGTGAATGACGGCAGAGGTGTGAATGACGGCAGTGAGTGTGAATGACGGCAGTGTGAATGACGGCAGTGAGCGTGAATGACGGCAGTGAGTGTGAATGACGGCAGGGAGTGTGAATGACGGCAGTGTGAATGACGGCGTGAGTGATTGACGGCAGTGAGTGTGAATGACGGCAGTGAGTGTGAATGACGGCAGTGAGTGTGAATGACGGCAGTGAGTGTGAATGACGGCAGTGAGTGTGAATGACGGCAGAGAGTGTGAATGACGGCAGCGAGTGTGAATGACGGCCAGCGAGAGTGTGAATGACGGCAGTGTGAATGACGGCAGTGAGTGTGATTGACGGCAGTGAGTGTGAATGACGGCAGTGAGTGTGAATGACGGCAGTGAGTGTGAATGACGGCAGTGTGAATGACGGCAGCGAGTGTGAATGACGGCAGTGAGTGTGAATGACGGCAGTGAGTGTGAATGACGGCAGTGAGTGTGAATGATGGCAGTGAGTGTGAATGACGGCAGTGAGTGTGAATGACGTCAGTGTGAATGACGGCAGCGAGTGTGAATGACGGCGTGTGAATGACGGCAGTGAGTGTGAATGACGGCAGCGAGTGTGTGAATGACGGCAGTGAGTGTGAATGACGGCAGTGAGTGTGAATGACGTCAGTGTGAATGACGGCAGCGAGTGTGAATGACGGCAGTGTGAATGACGGCAGTGAGTGTGAATGACGGCAGCGAGTGTGAATGACGGCAGCGAGTGTGAATGACGGCAGTGAGTGTGAATGACGGCAGTGTGAATGACGGCAGCGAGTGTGAATGACGGCAGTGTGAATGACGGCAGTGAGTGTGAATGACGGCAGTGAGTGTGAATGACGGCAGTGAGTGTGAATGACGGCAGTGAGTGTGAATGACGGCAGTGAGTGTGAATGACGGCAGTGAGTGTGAATGACATCAGTGTGAATGACGGCAGCGAGTGTGAATGACGGCAGTGTGAATGACGGCAGTGAGTGTGAATGACGGCAGCGAGTGTGAATGACGGCAGTGAGTGTGAATGACGGCAGTGAGTGTGAATGACGGCAGTGAGTGTGAATGACGGCAGGCTGAGTTTGAGACGAGTCGGTGCTTTGCTTTGTTTCCACCAGGAACAGGGTCGAATGTCCAATTCACCCAAAGTGCAACCTACATTCTGATCGACAGCTTTTCTTCCGCTGCACCAGCCAATGTCCATGAAGAACAATTTGCATTCATGTAGCACCTTTTGCTGCCAATGAAATTATTTTGAAGTGTAGGAAATGCAGCAGCCAATTAGCACCACTTTCTCCACATTTGCACGGGATAGTGACAGCTCGCTGACCCGTTGCAACTCTAACCTGGGCTTGCCAACAGTTTCCTCTGTGCGGCCGTGTTGTTTATTCCACAACAGCCTATCCCTCAAAATGTCCAAGACGGACGGCACGAACTCGTAATGTCCTGCCAGTCGCCTAAACTGGGTCAAAGGGTCAGTGACCGACTCACTGAGAGCGCACTGCCGTGTTGAACCTACAACGTTGCATTATGATGGAAGGTTTTGCATCATAATGTTCAGCCACTAGTGCAACTGGGTCATGGAGCTTCGGTGTCTAGTGCCGCTGGGTAAGTGAGGCACTTTATAATTCCAAACATCGGAGCCCGCAGGCAGTCAGGAAGATCACTCGGTGACAATCATCCCCCAGGATACTGAAGAAGCATTCTGCATATTGGCTCCAATCTTCCAAGCCCAAGTCAAATTCATCTAGATTACCAATTAGCAGAATATTCAAACTTTAAATCCTCACGTTCCTGGACGGTAGTCGTCTAGGGCGGCTGGGCGTTTCAACAAGCAAGTCCAGAGTCTCCTTTGTCTCATCGCCAGTTTGATGACCGAGGACGCCAGCGGTAGGAATCAAAGATTTATTTTAACTGTTTACAATAATCTGCCTCTGGAGTAACTCTCCACAATCACAGTGCCAATTGGGACAACTAACTCCCCGGTTCCTGCTCGGGCAGGCATTTATCTTCAGTTCTATCGAGCCCCATCTGAGTGGTCTCCGCCTCCTATCTGGAAAGCTCCACGAGCCCAATGAGCAGATCGTTAATCGTTTCCCCGTGGGCCTTGTGGGGCCATGACAAATGGTTAAAAATCTGGGTTAGTGTGCGTATGACTGTTGAGGTAGTGTTATTAAAATTCCTGGTCTGCAAGGTAGTCAGGCTTTATGACTACAGAGATGCAATTAACATCATTAAGTTTGGGCGAATGGAACTTTGTTTACATAATGGGAGTTTCCTGTGGGGCAGACAATTAGAGAATTGAGTTCAGCTTAGTAAGATGAAGCGGTTAGTCGGAGGAGCCCAGGGCTAACATGGATAAGTGTGAGGTCATGCATTTTGGTCGGAAAAATGGAAAGGAAACTTATTATCTAAATGGGGAGAGACTCCGAGGTGCTCCCATGCAGAGGGATCTGGGTGTCCTGTGCATCAGTCACAGTAAACTAGCGTGCAGGTGCAGCAGGTCTAATAATAATCTTTATTAGTGTCACAAGTAGGCTAACATTAACACTGCAATGAAGTTACTGTGAAAATCCCCTAGTCGCCACATTCCGGCGCCTGTTCGGGTACACAGGGAGAATTCAGAATGTTCAATTCACCGACAGCACGTCTTTTGGGACTTGTGGGAGGAAACCGGAGCACCCGGAGGAAACCCACACAGACATGGGGAGAACATGCCGACTTCGCACAGACAATGACCCAAGTCGGGAACCCGGGTCTAACTAACCCACAGGATAACGAATGTGCACTGGATCAGAGAGATGGACAGAGCAGTGACCACAATGACTGGGCAGCAGTTGCACAGACCAGGGCCGGGGGGGGGGGGGGGGGGGGTTGTAACATGCCTCCCAAATCCCCACCCTCAAGTCCTGAGCAGAGTCCGCGTTCACAGACTGCCTGAGGGGCCTTTGTCCTTTCAACCGGGCTTGGCATCGGGCTTGGCATTGGGCTTGGCATCGGGCTTGGCATCGGGCTTGGCATTGGGCTTGGCATCAGGCTTGGCATCGGGCTTGGCATCGGGCTTGGCATCAGGCTTGGCACCGGGCTTGGCATCGGGCTTTGCACCGGGCTTGGCATTGGGCTTGGCACCGGGCTTGGCATCGGGCTTGGCATCGGGCTTGGCACCAGGCTTGGCATCGGGCTTGGCATCGGGCTTTGCACCGGGCTTGGCATCGGGCTTGGCATCGGGCTTGGCACGGGCTTGGCATTGGGCTTGGCATTGGGCTTGGCACCAGGCTTGGCATCGGGCTTGGCATCGGGCTTGGCACCAGGCTTGGCATTGGGCTTGGCATCGGGCTTGGCACGGGCTTGGCATTGGGCTTGGCACCAGGCTTGGCATCGGGCTTGGCATCGGGCTTGGCACTGGGCTTGGCATTGGGCTTGGCATCGGGCTTGGCATTGGGCTTGGCACCGGGCTTGGCATCGGGCTTGGCATTGGGCTTGGCATCGGGCTTGGCATCGGGCTTGGCATCGGGCTTGGCATCAGGCTTGGCATCGGGCTTGGCATCGGGCTTGGCATCAGGCTTGGCACCAGGCTTGGCACCGGGCTTGGCATTGGGCTTGGCATTGGGCTTGGCATCGGGCTTGGCATCGGGCTTGGCATTGGGCTTGGCATTGGGCTTGGCATCAGGCTTGGCATCGGGCTTGGCATCGGGCTTGGCATCAGGCTTGGCATCAGGCTTGGCATTAGGCTTGGCATTGGGCTTTGCACTGGGCTTGGCATCGGGCTTGGCATCGGGCTTGGCATTAGGCTTGGCATTGGGCTTTGCACCGGGCTTGGCATCGGGCTTGGCATTGGGCTTGGCATTGGGCTTGGCATTGGGCTTGGCATCGGGCTTGGCATTGGGCTTGGCATTGGGCACGATTAAGGAGGAGTCCAGTGGCGGAGACCAGACAGTGGATTGACGTTTTGCACAGAGTGCTGGAATGGGGCTGGCGTGGTGTTGGGAACTGGGTCATCAGCCTCCGCTGCTGGCTGTGTCTCCATCTCTAGTTTGGAATCTGAAAGATCCTCGTCGTGTCAGCCATCTCACCGTCCTGGGGTTCCATGACCAATGGGGCCGGAGGCAGCAGTGGTAGCGGAGGAGGCGGGACACGTGGGGTGGGGGCATCCCACCTCGCTACAAATCTTTCCGCGGATATCCGGGAGCACAACACAACCGAGTACAGAGGCAGCATCCCATAAACAGCTCAGACGATGCGACACCCATCCTGGTACACGGCCTAGTCCAATAGCACAAAAGGAACCTGGTCAAGTGCGTCTCCAAGGATCCCGAGGTATGCTTCTTTGTCCCATTTGAAAGTTTGAACCGCTCGCTCGGCCAATTCGTTCGAGACCGTATGGTACGGAACGTGCGCACATGGAGAATTCCGTTTGACTGCATGAACGAGGCAAACTCCGCACTGGGGAAAGCCGTGGCGGTAATCTGAAATGAGCATTGTGGGGATGCCGTGTGTGCTGAACGTCTGGTGAAGACGCTCGATCGTGGCCTTTGTGATTGGCACCTGCACTCAGTGCACTTCCACCCATTTGGAGTGGGCGTCAACTATGATGAGGAGCTTCCCTTCTCAGCCTATTGGCTAAGATCAAGTGTATCTGCTCTGCCTTTTGGCTCAGATCTGGTCTTGTAGGGACCATGAATTGGATTCAATTTGAATTTGAATTGGTTTTGGAGCAGGCAAGGAGCTGGATTAGGGGTTTGCTCCTGTCCACACTCTGAGCTCAGGCTTTGTAACTCTGAAAAAGTAATTTTAAAAAACTATGATGAGGAGCGTTGGAACGGTCCCGCAAAGTCAATGTGGAGGCGGGACCAGGGTCGACCCAACCATTCCACAGGTGGAGGGGAGCTGTCGGTGCCATGTCTGGTCTTCCTGCCCTGGGGAACATCACTGAGCCAACTGTCAATGTCAGCGTCTATTCTGGGTTGTCAGACGTAACTGTGGGGCAACATTTTCAACACACCCACCTCGACTGGAAATGGGTCTGCCGTATGTAACACCACGGACCAGAGGGTGTCTTGCCAAAATTTCCAGAAGTATTTGAGGAGAGCCTGGGCACCATCAGAGGGGCAGTGGCCAAGATTAGCGTTGAAACGTTGGCGATCCATTATTTCCGCAGTCCAGATCTTCCCAGTTGGGGGAGGGGGGACTGTTTGATATCTCTCTGGGCCCCTTCGGCGGTGGTCTGACCCTCACAGTAGTAGCCCCAAGGGTCGGGGGTTTGTCTCCTCAGGCCTTGGACAGGCTGTATGGCGCTCGCCTGGTTGCCCCAAATTCAGGGCCGCCATCCCTTGCAGCTCCTGGACCCCCTTCTCCGCACTTTGGTGGGAGATAGCAATCTCAACCACTCACTGCAAATCCAATGGGTTTGTGCCAGGAACCTCCGTTGGGTCGCTGATCCCACAAACCAAACCGGTCCCTCAAGGTTTCATTCAACGTCATTGTGAACTCGCAGAACTCAGCAAGCTTCCTGAGGCGGGCCAGAAAATCGGGAAATGAATTCGCCCTGGCTCTGGGTGGCTGTGTGAGAATGAAAACGGCGGGCAATTATCGGTGGCTCGGGGTTAAAATGTTCCCCGTCGTGGTTAGCACTGCTGCCTCACGGCGCTGAGGACCCGGGTTCGAATCCCGGCTCTGGGTCACTGTCCGGGTGGAGTTTGCACATTCTCCCCATGTCTGCGTGGGTTTCGCCCCCACAACCCAAAGATGTGCAGGGTAGGCAGATTGGCCACGCTAAATTGCCCCTTAATTGGATAAAATAATTGGGTACTCTAAATTTTTTTTTTCATGTTCCCCGTCTAAAGTCACTAAGGCAGTGAAAGACCGCATATCCGGTACATCGGGGTAGGTAGGCTTTTAATTATACTCTACCCACTGCCGCAGAAACCGTGAGCAGAATAACCGTCCGCTGATTGTCACCAAGTACGGTATTTGTTCTGGAGAAGTATTGCATCCGCTCAGCATACAGCCCCCAGTCCTCAGCACCTCCATCAAATTGCTCAAATTTCCTGTATGTGGCATCTCTGCCAGTCCTGACCCCTATGAGAAGTGGTCCAAGTTTGCAGCATTGGTGCCGAAGGCGGATCCACTGGATCCTCGTCGCCAGTGTAGACTCCGCACAGGGTGATCACAAGAAATGAAGGATTGGATACAAAAATAAAGGTTTATTAACACATCCATTAAACTACTCCACTCCCCAAAGGGTTTTTGCAGTCTGACCTTCACCCAGGTCAGGGTTTATATACTGCCCAGGCTACCCTTGTTAAGGGGGAAGCCCAATCCCAGTACCAGGGGAGTTCATACTTGGTAAAGGTCACGGGAAACTGGATGGTCCCCATGACCTCCGCGGGGTCGTAACAGAATAGTTCTCCATTTAGAGAGAGAACAAGATTGATCTCGAGTGGGGGTATGCTAATTTAATGCTGTTACTAGACCTGAGCTAGGAAGTGAAAGTTAGGATTTCAAACCTCATTGTTTCATTCTCGATGATGGAAGCTCCTCTCAGTAACCAGTCTGCTGAGTTGCTTACGTTGTGCAGCAACCAGGTCGGCCTTTATCACAACTCAGAGCAACACGGTTCACTCTTACTGAACTCTGAAATGGCCGAGCAAGATATTCAGTTGTATCAAACTGCTCGAAAGACTAATGCAGTTGTTCAAGGAGAAAAAACCCAACACCTTTTCAAATCAAGAAGATTGGTTCTGAAGAGTGACTTTGAAACTGAAAATTTCAGAGCTCAATCACCAATGACAAAGTGGTTCAAATTGGGGATTCACAAGAAGGCAGAGTGAGCAGAGATTTCAGCAGCTGTGGGCTGGAGGAGGAGGTTACAGAGATAAGGAGCAGCAAGGCTATGTGGGGATTTGAAGATAAGGATTACAAGTGAACACCAGAATGAGGTCTATTGGGTCTGCTCTGTGGAACAAACACATCAGAGACCGTGAGAGACCTTAGAGATCTATTGGCCATTGCTGACAGAGATTCAATGAGTTAACCTTTGCTGCTATTACGTGGCCTCCCCCCACCTCCCCCCAGGATGTTGCACATATTCTTCCGGAATCTACTTCCATGTGGAGTGACTTACCTGAGAGA